>NW_025221020.1:4703000-4897976 GCF_014066325.1 Apis laboriosa | reverse complement strand
ATGTGTGTGTGTGTGTGTGTGTGTGTGTGTGTGTGTGTGTGTGTGTATCAGATCCTATAATCCATTTCCAATAATTTTTCTACTCGTATACAATTGAACGTGATTAATTAATAGTTAAAACGAATATATCACTATTCATTCAGATACAATGATGCACAAATACTATTTATGCAGCCCTTGCGTGCATCATTGTGAATGATTAGCAACGATGGAATCCATCCATCGGCGACTTTTGGCACGATTTTCTCGCGTTGCATCATTTCAAGCGAAAATCTGAAAAGTGATTTGTCCGCGTTAAATATTATTCCAACGTACGTACTAGGTATTTCCAACGTCTCAAGATCTCTAGAACGATACAACGGCTTAAGGCTTACCGAGAATCGTTCCACAACAAACAAATCTCCATTCGTTTCCAATTTTAAACCTCGGAACCTCGGTTTCGACATTCTTCGTTCTTCGAGACGCGATGAATTTTCAACGACGACGGGCACGATCCGCCTCTACCTCTGCTACCGGTCGCCAAATTTCGAAAGGCGGACGTGCCCGTTATCGTGCCACGTTTGATAACGTTTCTAACGTAACAACACACCATTTTAGACGCGAGCGAACGAAACAACGAGCACGAGCTGGAAACTGGCAATTTTTCGACGGAATCGTACGGATTGATCGGCGTAATTAGATATAATGGCCGCGCATCCGCCGGCTCGTTTGTTTCTCGCTTTGTTGCCGTTGCGTCATCGCGTTGCATTTCACATCGCGTTTTCCTCGCGTAGAAAATGGCCTCGCGGATTAAACGGCCAGTCATGCACACACAGGACTGGCGTACGCGGCGAAACGTATTGTTCCACGCGCGTTCAAGACGTTCCCTTACGTAACCCGTTCCTCTGGAAACGGAATGTTGGATGTTATCCTGAAAAATATCGTTGTCACGATCACGTCTACGCGTTATGGAAAGAATCTCTGTGTAAATATTTTCAGCGTTGACGCGCACTTGCGTAGTCATCGGTGATCAGGGCAATTCCTGATCATCTCGTGATATCGATAAAAGGAAAAAAGGAAAAATATATTTCGAATCGAGACAGAGGGGATCGAAAAATTATCGATATAAAGATTAGAAATGCGTCGGAATGTGAATTGAAACACACTTTTGAAAAAAAAAAAACACACATACACATATACTTGTCTTATAATTCGAAATCACTGTACCGTTTCGAAACTCTTAAAACAACTTGTGTATTTTGTTACTATAATTGTAGAGAAAAAAAAAAATCTTAAAGAATCATAAATCTTAAGAGGAAGAGAAAACATCGAGATATATATATATATATATATGCACACACGCGTATATTTATACATACATTAAGTGGGTGGACACGTATATGACACATGTTCATAATTTTCTGGTACTAACGAACGTCTTATATAACAGTTACCGCAACACGAGAGAGATCCTGTTGTCCTTCTTTCCTCGACATCGATAAAAAATTTTTTCCATAAAAATATTGCGCGTAATGTTGCTCCATTACATACATTTTCTACTCGCGCTATATTTCTTTCGCGGATAAATAGTTTCTTTATTCTTCGAATAGTAGGCAGAACGATGTTAAAAATATCTGATATCGCGGTATTATCGGGTGGAGGAGGGTTGGGTGAAATGATACGTAGATTGTTGTGACAGTGTTTACAAATAGTGAACGAGATGGTGCGGAAGATAGCGGGCGTGGATTGCAAATGTTTGTTCAGAGCCGGTTACGTTTAGCTCCGCCTTTCCTCGCGAGAATTCCCCCCGAATCGTCGAAAACAGAAGCGAGGTCAAGCCCGATCATCCATATCAATCGATTCTTTATTCTTTTTTCTCCTTTCGTCGATTCGCGACAGCTTCTCGTTTTCCAATTGATCGATAATTAATCCATCGATCGCTGTATCAAAAACGAACGACTCGACCGATTTATTTCGACCGAGCAACGATCGCCGAAAATTTTTGAAATTTTTCTCTAAACTGTTCGAGCTTGAAAATCCCGGTGAGAGAGATCTCCAAGTAAAATGTTCGGATTCGCGTTCAGATGGATTCGTCGCATCGATGATAACATCGATGCACGCGATTGTGCGTGCGCGATCGAAAATGGCGGAAATAGGTGTACGCTCGGGGCGATAATCGGATTGATTACGACTGAACTGTTTAACCTGAACTGTTGAATCCGGCGTTCGATGCGACGGGGCGACTTGGTGTGTGAAAGAACATAACGGATGCAACGCGTGCTGAAACTGAGAGTGACGCACGTCGTAAATCATCGACATTGTCGCAAGATCGTAATTCGAATATTGTCGAGAATTACGATCTAAAAATAATACTACACGCATTCGATCGAGTATCAAGCTTATCTTCGACTCATCATCGATCTTCTCTCACGAGTCTGTCACGAGAGCGTTTTCACCCAACTGTTTCTCTCTCTCTCTCTGATATATTTTATATCTTATATCTCCGCGCAAGAGATCCAATTCTCCGAAGATCCGAAGATATCGGAGATCGCCTCGTAAAAAGCAGAGGATTTACTCTTTTACGTAATCGTGAGCATGCGGCGGTCTCCAACTGCACACACGCTCGCCAGGGTAATTCGAGAATGCTTTATTCGTTTTATTCGCTTTATTCTTTATTGCGAGGACGATTCGATTGACTGGCTTCTAAAGGTTAAGAAAATAACGGAGGAATATGCCGTCCCATGGACGCCGAATTTCTCCATCGTCGAAGCCACGACGATCCTCTCTCGAGTGAAGTGACGCGAAAAAAAGAAAAATCGATAAATGTACGTCGAGTTTTACGTTCTCGAATTTAAAGAGGAATTTTATGAGGAACGCGAGAGTGAGTCAGGGCGTGATGGAAATAAGACGACAAAAATATCGATGAAACTTTTAGTCGATTCGAAGATTGCTTCGCCTTTTTACCCATGTCCCCAATTTTCCTCCATTTTCACGACGTTCCATTTTTCTTTTTCTTTTTTTCTTTACTGCTTACGCGAATCGCTGTCATCGTGTACGGCCTTTTTTTTCATGGATGTTGTCGAGATATCGAAACGGTCTGTAATTTGACGAATTTTCGTATTGTAAAATCCGAATCGAGATGAGAATCTCGACGGTTTATAGGGCGGTAATTAGAGGCAAAGGATGGATGAGAGGAATCCACGAAACTTTTTTTATAGTCGGATAATCGCGATGTATCTTCGAACGAGCTCGATGGGAATGTGGTGAGGTGGTGACGTAAGCGGATTTAGACCGGGTACGTTTATAGAATTTAAAAAGTGGACACGCGCGCCACGCGCTCGAAATATTCAAAACAAACTATTCATTAGGTTGGGGCACACAAGCCCCGCCATTGTGATTTATTTTCGTTCTCTAATAAGAGGCTATCGGAGGCATACCGTGTTTCCAATCATTTATAGATCCCGTTTATAGAAAGAATCGCGGCTCCTTCTCCTTTTGAATTCTTCGCTCTATCTTTTGCACCGTCGTTCGTTGCATCAGCAGACGTCGAATATAGAAGGCGGGATATCTAGATAAGTGTCGAGAATAGCAATTGAGGAACCAACTTCTCCGATAGAGGCTCCTATAGGATCCGGTTTTCCCTTCGTTTCGTATCGATTGATTATTTTCCGGAAACGAAGGTTTATTTCATTACGACAACAATAATAAAAAAAATAGGAATAAGAAGCCGATTATTGACGAGCTTTAATAATAACGATAAGTTACATCAAAGTGACTAGACCGGTCAATGACGAGATAACATAATAGGCTTGGAGAGATAACGTGATGGAAAAGTTTATCCGCGTTTAACTTTTATCTTTAATAGACGTTAGATTAAATAACGTATAAAACTTTTCGTGATGAAAATGATTTTAACCGTGATGACGCACGTAACCGTAAGCTTCGATCTAAGTATCCCTAAGGTTAAAGAAGCACTATGACGTGCGTCGTTCCCACCAAATCTTGAAACAAATAAAAAAAAAAAAAGCAAAACTTTCACAATAACTAGGACTTCTACAATGGCTTCTTTCGAACTACAGAATGCAAGAGGAAACAATCCCTTTTCCAAAAAAAAAACTTGTTGCGAATTGACGTCGTTGTTGTGACATCATCGTTGTAGTAAAATCGAATCCTCCTTCCGAACGATCCGAAAAAAACGATCGAAAAAGAACTTTCGATTTTCGTTCCACGCGTATTATTCTCGAAGCGGGCTCGAACACTTTGGTTCGAACACGTCGGCCAATGTCCGGCGTAGCGACGCGATGAGGTGTTTCGACGGTGGTTTGCCGCGACCGTCGACAGATAAATCGCGAATCGAAGACGCGTGCCGTTTTCCCGACAACCGAAATAGTCGCCGACTCGCCTCGAGTCGCCCGTTCGAAATATCCACGCGCCACGAAAATAGAACAGTTTGCCGGAAAGGCCAGTGCGTTTTATTTATACGATTAATACTCTTCCGCGCGATATCGCAGGTAATATCTAACGAGACGTGTCGTAAACACCCGTCACAACAGACTGGCGTGAGCGATCAAATGATCGATGACATCGGGATGATTTGCATTCGTCTGCTTACAAGAAATATACATATATATATATATACGTACGTTAGAAGAAATATTACGCGAACATTTTCTAATTCTCCATTATTATCGAATCGGGTGATCGATGTTTTTCCCTCGCCCGCCACGCAACCAGGAGAATTTTCCACTCGCAATAAACAAGCGAACAATAAATGGCTGCGTCGTAATTACATGCGCGATGAATAACGAAGGTGACGGAAACAGGCGGATTTTTTTTTTTGTGTGAACGTTGGAACGCGAATCGTTAGATAACGGGCGGCGGCGCGAGCAGACGTCGCGGCACCGAGACGAAAAAAGAGAAAAGAAAAGGAAAGGGAAAAAAAAAAAAAACAAAATTCTTATCGACTCGTTCGAGAAGATCGGTTTATCGCCGATATCATTTCGAGCGAAAATCGAGGAATGCGTGTATTCGATGGGAACGCTCGATTAAATTCTGAATCATTTCGAAATCGAATTCGTAATTCGAAATTGAATTTTGAATCGCGGAATGATTTCGCGGATCCCAAGCATTCAATGTACATACATTTTCGAACAAACGTATCGAATGATAAAAAGCGGTCTGGTTAGTTTCTCGTGACATTGTTCGTTAACTGCTCCTTACATAATTCTTTCCTCTCTTCTTTTTTTTTTGTTTTCTTCTCCTTTTGTCACTTGTTAACGAACTCCTCGACGAACTAGTTATATATATATATATGTGTCTGTACGTGGCATGTGTACAAGATCGAAGGACGATGGACACGGAGGATGAATCGTCGCGAATCGAGAAATCTCGATCGCGGGAAAGGGTAAACGCGTCACCTCGATTAAAAGGAAACGCAGCGATAGAGGTGCACGATTACCTCACGTGAGACAGCTGTGAATCGACTGATATTACATCAACGGCCGGATACAATGCTGACACCTTTGCGCGTCTTATATACACACCGTACGCGAATGCGTGCGTTTAACGGCGAACGTCCGTCGAACAGGAAGTCGTCGTTCCTTGTCTGAAACGAGATACGCCGACTCCGTTTAAATTGCATCGACTCCTCGGCAAGGAGATTAAATATAAATCGAGCGATCGCGTTCAATCGAACGTCGAGGCGGCCTAGATTCGTCTTGGAATTTATTCTCTCTTCGATCCACTCCACGCGCCGGACAAGAATGCTTTTTCCGCTATTATTTTCTACACCATCGTTGCTAACTCTCGCAACGGGTATTCAACGCGTTACGACCTGATCTCCCGTTCCAGAAAACTCTTTTCTTTTTCTTTCTCGATTGTGGAACGCGAACCGATGTCCGAAGGAAGCGCGAGTTTCGCAAGATATTCGGATCCCGGCGAAAATTCGTGATAAATACGTATCCGTCTGTTTCGTCCGAATTGAAAGTAGTAATATCTCCAAAGTATCTTCATGCGACCAAAGCGTGTTGAAGCTGTATTGGAACGAAGAAGAATAAGCTTCTTCGCCCATTCATCGCGCAGGCTTTGATGCACACGGGTTCTCGAACGAAAGTGGAGCAGAGTTCTCGTTCAAGTCGTATTCAAGTCGTTGTATTTCTCGTAACCGGGATAAACCCGAAGGGGTCGATCCGCGAAAATAACACTTTGGAAAACGAAAGATATCGCTCCCGATATCATAGGATAACGCCCACGCGAGCGGGCAGAAAAAAGAACAGCATAAACGCGTAACCTTGAAACGATAATTCAAGCGAGCTCGTTGCCAAATATGTTTGCGCAAGAGTCGAATCGCGCGTCCACTCCGTCTGAGTGTGGTTGGAGAATTGGCGAGGGCTTGAAAACCCGCGTCATCGTGCGTTCGACGGACACTTCCCGCACGGGTTCGCCCACGCTCCATAACCGCACCGTTATCGCCGCCCGTCGGAGGAACCACAGGGGGGAGAACCGCAAAAGGGTTGACGGTCAAGGATTGGACGATGCGTGCGCGCGTGTGTCGCCAAAGGCGAAGCCTGCAGCCTTGACATTGCCCCCCCGGTTACCTCAGCCTTACGTAATCGAACGCAGCCAACGGACCAACCACGTGCTAATGCAGCACACGCCTAATGTGGTTTGCTCACGCGGTCGGTTGCTCTCTCTCTCTCTCTCTCTCTCTCTCTCTCTTTATGCGTCTAGCTCGTGCGTGCGCGTAGTATTTGTGCCACCGCTGGACGCCGCTTAAATCACGATTCATCTCGATCGAGGCTGATCTATCCATCTATTTATTTATCTATCTATCGCGCAACGGTGGAGGAGGAGGAGGAGGAGGAAACCGTCCAAGATTTATTGAACGGGGTTCAATTGATTGGACGTTGGTCGATTCGATACGAAAAGTTTCCACGTGGAATCTCGCGATGGGGAAGAAACTCCTCCTCGACCGGAGGAGGAGTTGCTTCGATCCTGATGAAAGGATGTTAGGTTGGGAGAGGAAGAGTTTTCCGTCAACGATGATTTTAGATCGTTTGTTTTTGACGAGCAAACATTATCGGCAACGCGACGAGTTAATAAGAGTTATCGCGATTATGTATGTACGCGAGTATGGCGGCTCGTTGGCGAATTATCGGTGAGGATATCGGCCGAAGGCGGAGTGCGCCGATCACTTCCGCTCGTTCCGCCCGAGATTACAGAGTGGCGGTGCATAAAATAAACCGAGTCGAGAGCGCGAGCGTTTAATCGAGTTTGCCGTGGTAATTGCGCTTCACTCGGAGTGCTGCCACTCGTGCCTCGATCGACTGTTTACGTCGCGATTACGTCCCTGTATTACGGACCTATTACTTTCCTCCCAGGTATTTTCCACTTTCGATGTTATTGAAATCCAAAAAAGGAAAAAAAAGAAAAAAAAAGAAAGGAAAGAAAGGGGAGCACCGGATAACCTTGAACGATCGATGCTCGTAAAACGAGCGCCGGGAAATTCGACGTGCGCGTCGAAGCCGTTATTACGAATGTGGTGTTTAACCGGTTATGAGAGCATCACACCGCGTATACGTAATAACAATAACAAAATCTAATACGTAAAACACGATACGTACTTTTATGACACTTTGACTAGTTACCACATAATCGATGCTCCTCGCGTCATTCGTTCCTTGAGTCGGTGGTTAATTAATGTCACCATAATGACTAATTACATAACTAAATATATCTGAAATATACGGATCAATTCGTTCAAATATATTTCCTAATTGCGAGCACCGATTAGCTGGTTAGATTATCTTACGACAACAACAATAATAACGTCCAATGGAAGGATCGGAAACAAAACTTAGAATTCCTGGAACAACATCGAGCCCGATCTGTTTCGAGATCTGCGTATTCGTGACAAAATATAATGAGATAAAGGAAACGGATGGCAATTAGAGGCTCCCTATTCATCTTATCTTTAGTTCCAGCCTATTCCAGATCTCTTTCGCTCCGCGGAAACGGGGCGGGTCATCCTCAGTCATCGCGGAAACACGGTGGCGACGAATCGTATCGATCGTGAACAGCGTCGCGCGTGACGAGGACGGAGAGAAGGAGCGCGTGTCGCCATCCGATTGAAACGATACCGCGACACCGCGCTTAACCGGTTTCTCGGTCGTTCGTAAATTATAATCCGCGTCCCAAGTTCAAGCGGGGGATCGGGGGTCGTCTCCATTCATGCGTCATTGCTCCAGGGTTAAACGGTCCAAGGAAGTGTGGAGCGGTGATTTAATCACTTTCGGTTTTTAAACGCTTCCCATCCGAAGATCTATCCGAAGATCGAGGAGCCGAAAGGACGAGATCGAAAACTGTGGTCCCCGCGTTGCGGAACCACGACAGCCGTTAGATAAGATACGTTCGGAAAAATTCGCAGTGGTGAATAGTAGTCACGGTTATCTGCATCCGTGAGAGCGCACGGTGATTTATCGTTCTAAATAATAGATGCAGGCTGTGTCTGCATCTCGCAATAAACGACTTCGTTATAAAAAATACTGACCTCGACAAATCTTCCGCAACAGGTCAACGGATGCAGGCATCGATTCGGAATGTTTCCATGGAAATTAATCTTTTTCCTCCCCTTTTATTTTAATTCTCTCTCTATTATCTAGCCTTGGTTCGTTTTCGATTGCTCTACTATCGTTGCTCTGCTGTATTACATCAATATTCTACGAAAAAAAACTCTCGTTTAAAAAGAAAAAGGCTGGAATCATCCGTATAAATCACGGACAGGAAAATTTTTCTCACGTCAATTTCGCATCACGGTACAAAGTCTCTTCTATATCGATAATTTTCATTTCCATCTCACTTCGAACACTGCACCTTATCCACAACGAGACGAGCAATATAGAAATCCATTGTTTCCACTCGGATCGGCCAACTTTCTTTCTTTCTTTCTTTCGTCTCCCCATTCCACGGGCTGGAGATCGAATTATGGAGTGGTCGGTATTTTTCGGTATAGGAGAAGCGAGGAGAAGGAATTGCCTGTTTCGAAAGAGAAAGAAACGGCGCCACTTGCGAACAAAGAGGGACTATTTTCGCGTGATTTCACGGAAGCGACCCCGAGGAAACACTCTCCTCTGTCGGGGATCCCTTCGTATTTAGGTCGCAAGCTCTCTCAACCGCCCTGTGCCGAGCCGGGCAACGTTGGATACGAGCCTTGTTCCAAATTTAGCCCCGGTGCACGGGTCTCGTAAGGCTTCTCCACCCTCTCTTCCCCATTCTCTTCGCTCGAGGCCCGGTTCCGCGGGCTTTTTGGCGCTCGCGAGAAGATTCCTAGAACGGCACACGACGACGAAAGCGTAACCGACGCGAGAACACGTGCCCCGTCGCGGTTCCACGCTTCGTCCACGACCACTCGAACCGCTCCTCTCCCTCTCTCCCTCCCTCTCTCTCTCTCTTTCTCTCTCTTTCCTGGTGACGCGCGATGATTCGCGGTAAGTTGCCGCAACAACGTTCTATCGCGACGCATTATTTATAGAGCTACTTGTCACGCGATAACGATGATCTTGGCCAAGGTTGTTGCTAACGGAACTGTTCGGCTTCGCCCAGTTTTACGCTTCTTCCGGACATTGTCCGCCAATTTTTGGAAAAGTTTCGTCCATGTTTGCTCGAGTTCGGACAAGTTCCAAGGGAGAGGGATCCGAGGCGAAATGATTTTCGCTTGATTTCACGTCACAATTGGAGTTACATTCTTCGAATAACGGTTCAATTAATAAACAAATGAATCGATCGATTCGTCCAACTTTTTTTCTCTCGCGTCTTTTGGAAATGAATCAGTGCTTCGAGTTCGATTAAATTTAAATGTGTCTAATTAATTTTCGTTAGCATTACGAAGAATTCGTTATTAACAATTTTATAATTGATAATTTTAAATCGTGTATACAATTCCTGTAATCTCACGAAGGTTGATCCTCGTGAATCTCACGAACGCTCGAGAGAGTTATCATTTTACAAACTTCGCGCAGATTAGGATTTGAAAGCGTGAACCGCGGATGACATCAGTCGATAAAGCGATCGATCCCTCGACAGCTGCACGAGTTTCCTTATCAGACACGACTTTTTTTTCCTTCCCCCATTCGGCGTGCAATCTCGCGCATCGGCCGTACGTATCACGCGATACTCGATCGAAGAACGGAGGAAACCCCGTTTCGATCTCGTTTCGAACGAAATTCAAAGGTGCAACACTCGAACTCGACCTTCGATTGGAGCAGATATATACAATTGTGCGTACGAACAGACTACTACGCGTGGTTGACTAATCTGAAATTTATCGTCGTTTCGAAGGTCAGGTGTGTGTTGCCGGCACGAAAGTGGGCAGGGCGGGACGGCTGGGGACACCCACGCTCGATTCAACCCACACTTCCCTTTCCAAAGGTCCGCGTAATTGTGGAGAGCGCAAGGCGTTCCACTTGAAAAACCGCTTGGCGCGAGTTCGTTAATTGGCAGTGGGAGCGTATCCTCGTGGAAAAACGTGCCTCTCTTATCTCGGCGTCAGATCTGAAAGGAGCTTGATCGATCTCGATTCGGTTTATTGCGAGCCGATTTGAAGAAAAACTTGGGTTGGAAGGTTAAAACCTCTTTTGTAATTTTGTTCGCTGCCTTCCCTCGCGTACCTATATCGATCGATGTTTTCCATTTGCTGGGAACGAAACGTAGAAACGTTAGAGCGTGTTTAGAGGAAATGTTTTTAGGATGGAGTGGACGAGTCCACTGGTGGATATATATATATATATATATATTGTTGGGCATGAGTATGATGCAAAGGGATTGTAAAATCAATTGGAGGAAGGTAAAACACGTTTACTCGCGCGCGCGCGCGCGTGTGTGTGGGGAGGAGGATAAGGAATAAATGAGAGAAATATGAGCGAAAAATTTCAAAGTTTGATTCCGTGTGGAAATTTTATTAAACTTTTAATGATCGAGGGGATATATGTAAGCAGGAAGTTGAATTAATGATACGAATCGTAAAATAGACGCGTTAAATTCAATTTCCGCGAATTGAAATTATTATATAAAAATATCTAGACGAAAATGTATATTGTATCGAAAGCCTCTCGTTTCCGTTATTATTAATTTATCGAGATATTTACGAAATTTATCAAATATAAATTCATAGAATTGTTTAAAAACATTTGCTATTGTAGTTACGCGCAATGCTAATTAGAAATCTTGATCCTAAGACTTATTAATGGCGAGCCTCGATTAATTAATCGTTTCGTGATTCCGTCATAATCTTGAGTCACACGAGTCGACGTATATAAAACGTAGGTGAGAATAATATTCCACAGGAGTAGAATGGACGGACGATGGTTGTTGGTCGGGTCGATGGTTAGTATCGTGCAAAGAACACGGATAGACTGTCGTCACAAATGTGTTGGTGGGGGTAATCGAACTCGAAACTGGGTCGTGTTCGACTCGATCGAGTATAACACGAGTTGAGGCCGCGTCTCTCTATTCGTAGGTCGTGTCTTTTCTCCTTTTTTTTCTTTCTTTCTTCGATTCTTTTATTCCACGTCTTTCGATCAGGAGACGACGATGACGACGACGACGACGACGAGTCAAGTTTATCAAGAAGATTCTTCCTCTCGCTCGAAGAAACTCGAGATTAGGGCAATAAAGAAATTACATCGTTTAATCCGTTTTTTTTTTCTAGAAACAATCAACAAGAATAGAGATAAGGGAACAATGCACTTGAAATTTCCTTATTTTACTTACCTTCACCTTTCGCGTACGATTACGCGTAAATTATTACTCGTAAAATTCTTTCCGCGCACGCGAAATTCGTATTTATTAAGAAAAGCGATAAAAAAAAATATTTCAAGATTCGTAGAATTTTCTTCAAACAAGTTCGATGCAAAGTACGCGAAGAAACAAAATTGGGAAAAAAAAAGTGATACGGATTCTTTTCGAAGAATCGTACGAAAGAATCACGCAACAGGCATCCATTATTCGTTTCGATTTGTCATCATTCTGGAAACGCGTGCGTGCATGCGAGGCTTGTTACGCGCCGAGCGGCTTGGCCGACCTCGAGGACAATTTCCCGGATTGTAACTGGGAACAAAGTGAATGGCGGTCGAAACGATCCGCCGTGAAACACGAGCGACGCGTAATCCAGTTAGCGAAGTCGGTCGACACGCAGGAACGCCAGCCAGCTGCTGACGACAATTGTCAGCGTTAATTTCGTTCCATTTCTTGGCATTGGAGCGCGCGAGGGGGAGCAGGAGGCGCGAAGAGGTATCGAAGCAAAAAATGCACGATTCGATCGAATAAATCTCTTTCTCTCTCGAGCTGTTCGAATTTGGAAAGAGATTCGTAACGTTCGATTCGGGAAGGAAGAATTTTAAGGAAAAAAAGGGAAGAGATAGAATTTTTGGAAATAGAACAAAATTTCGTGAATCGTCACTCACGACGAACGTATCGAAGAACGTACGTTTGTCATAGCGAATATATCATCCGTCAATCGTCCCCTCTCGTGCGTTTATAACGATTTAAATATGCATTTGTCGCATATATGTCTCTATGGATTATTTTCAATTCTACTTTAATTGTATCCTCATAACTTGGATACGGGTTATTTATTTATTTTTTTTTTTCTTACAATATTATTGCCGATAAACAGAATGAAAAAAAATACGAAACAGGCTAATGATGATACGATTTAAATAAATAATATTTATCGCGTAATATTCGAGGAATTAAGCGATTCACGTGAATTACGAGTGATCGGGAACTAAGTAAATATTTACGTTAGGCTTTAGCTAGATTACTGATAACGAGCGAAGAGAGGATTTATAGAATGCACCGCGTGTATTTTCAATGGCCATGGTAGATGTAATTGCCTTAGCGAAGAATTTTGCGTACACGTAAGATCTTGGAAAAAGATATATATATATATAATTGAGAGGAGAGACTGGTCATAAAAGATATGAATATTCGTCCAACATGCAAATTGCAATTAGCGAAGCGAACCAAGTGGCAGCAACTAAGCAGCTGAACGCTAAATCTCGAGAGGGAAAGAAAAGAAGTGAAGAAAAGAGGATCGTCCCGAAGATGAATCGACAAATCCATCTCCCTCGTTTCTCCTTCGTACGCGAATTAGTCGTTCGCTCCATTAAACATTCCCACTACTAGATATTTTTCCAAATCAAACGTTTCTCAAACAAAGCGATCACCAGAAGGTAAATGGAACGCGTCTCATTCAAACAAACGCGTCGCCATCTTGCGCGGACGTTACGTAAATATTTAATTGTGCAAAGATAGCTCGCGAAGCTATCCGCGTATCTCTCAAACGTTCGTTCCCTCAAAGAGCAGTTCAACTCTCGTTCCATGAATCTCGCGTCTCTACGCGTCCTCGTCGCCTAATCGATATTCCATCCCTTACCGTCCCATCCACCGTCTCATACCCCCCCCCCCCGTCGGATCCGCGCTTTCTCGCTCGTCCCTCGCGAATCGAATTAATCAATTCGCGGGACGAACTTTTCCTCGAACTAATTGCCAGACGGAGACGGATAGAGCTCGTTCGTTCGTTCGAGAGAGAAGAGAACCGCCGTCGTTTAGCGGTTAAACGTCGGCGGGACGCGTGCCGTCGTTCGGCCAACTCGTCCCCGCGTAATTGAAGACTAATTGGAAAGCGGAGTGCTGGTAATTTACCGTTTATCCCAGACGAGCGATACGTCCGCTGTCTAAGTTGGCGCACGCACGCGTCCTCGCCTCCGTCCGTCGCCTCTATTTTTTCTTTTTTCTTTCTTCTCTCCCTCTCCTTCTTTTCCTTCCTCCTCTCTGCACCTGGCAGAGCCATTGCGAGTGGCATTTGTTCGAGTCTGCTCCACTTGCGCAAAGAAGCGCGCTGCATCGCGCTCCGTGGACATCGCGAGGATAGTTGCCGATTCGGGGTCGAACGGTCGTCCGGGCAATCGTGGTGACTCGCCTTCGGGATTTGGGTCAAACTACGCCCAGAAGCGTTATCCCCCGCGATTCCCGGTACCTGCCGTGGCCGTTCGACGAGCCACGCATCCGCCACGTTGGATGAAGTCGTCGTTAGATTTATCGGTTCGCCTCTCTCGTGACTCTATTAAGCGACTCTGTTAACCGTCCTTCCGTTTATTTCTTTTTATTTTATTTTTCTCTTTGCCGATCCCTCCCGCGAACGAATCGGACGAGCCAAGCTTTGGCTTCGTGCCCGCAAGCTGGAGAAAGCGACCGGTATGCAAAGTTACGAGCGTGCATCCTCCGTGCAACGAGGTTACAGAGCTGTGTTACACGCGATAGAAATCAATTATCGAAACTTGTGGTTACGTCGAGTGGTTCGATTTATAAATATTTATTTATAAAGTCGGTCGATTTCGTTTCAATTTTTCCGGCGTGCAATTTTCAACGATCGAAATATATTTGCGCGAAACTCGACCCTGGTCGCTTGTACGCCCACGGAGGCGTGGTTGACATTCGGGCTGTCCGTCGTACTCGAATACGAAATTCCCGAGAAGAAGGCGAGGGGATGGGTGGTGGACGTTGCCTCGAACGGTTTAGAATCGAGCGATCATTGATACATAGAAGCCGATGACGGGCCTCGATAAAGTAACGAGATTTCGACGTCAGCCGCGAGCGTCGTCACTGTTTGCCGAGTCGAATCGTTCGGTGGTGTCTCGAGGCTGAAGAGAAGATCTGAGAGATCGAATGGAGTTTCTCTTTCGCAAAAAGATATCCGAATCGTTGCGTTCGAGATCGAGCGATCGAATAATCGACGACGGGTTCCGATAATATTATGGAAATAGGACAGCCTTGCGATCGCGGCAGGGAGAGATAAGATATATTGGAAGAAGGAATAGAGCGGTCAGAATCAATCGTTCTCTCTCGTTCGAAATCTTCTCGCATCGGGCTCTTATATCGAGGATATTTCCTAACGATTTTTTAAACTGCATCCGTTCTCTAATTTAACACTTTCACGCCGGCACGCGAGAACAAATTACCGTTATTAAATGATTAAATAGCGTTAAATCCCCCGAAACAACAGCTGTTTATCTGTGCGGCAAAGAAAGCGGCCGTTCCGCCACGATGCCCGCGAAAAAGTAAAAGCGGAAGACCGTTTTCCATCTGTTGATCGGCTCGCGGTATATAACTCTTCCACTCGCTCGTTCGAGAACTCCTTGCCTTTACGTAAGCGGCGTTGGACGAAGTTACGAAACGGCCATTAAATTTCGCTTAGTTCCACGCTTAATCCCTCCCTGAACAACGGCGGCAGCAGTAGCAGCAGCGATGCCAATTTATCCCCTTCTCGGCATAATTTTTTTTTCCTTTTCTTTTCTTTTCGAAACGGTCGGAAGCCGCGCTGGCTTAGGAATTATTTCGCCCGCGGACCAAGACCGGTTGCAGATCGCGGTTTCGCAACGCATACACCTGCGAGTGATTATCCCTCGCCTACCTTGGCTTTCCCTGCCAATAAGCGACCGATTCGGTTTGTCCTCGCGGAATAACCTCCTCCTCCTGCGTCGCGGGAGAACGAAACATTTCTAAACGTCGATCTAAATATTTCGCAAGGTAGATAGATAGATTTCGACGAGAGAAAGAACGAGAATTATTCGCTCGAGAAACAGGTGCAATCGTACAGGGACTTCGTTTCGCTCTATGTAACGTCTCCTTGATTCGAGAGAAAACGTTCTAAACGTGGAATCCTTTTTTTTTTTCTTCCCTCCTCTCTTTTTGCGGGTGAAAAACGAGCGCTTGCCGAGTAGCTTGGAATGACGCCTCGTGGGTGTCGAAGATGGAACTTCGTGGGTGGATGGAGGGGAAAGGTTGGACGTCGAAACGTGAAATGTCAAGTTTTCGAATATTTCGAATGGAAACGAATAATTTTCTTTCCTTATTCGATCGATTATCGGAGACGTGCTCTTTCGCAATTTTTATTCGCGATGCAGAGAAGTAACGAGGCGAATATAAATATATATATACATATTTTTTTTTAAGAAAATAAAAGCGGATCCCCGGTTATGACTAATTCGATAAACAAATGAAAATCTGAAAAGCAAAACGCTCGCACGTGCACGTTTCTTTGTTGGAAGGTGATCTAGACCGTTTTCACATTCTCCTCCTCTGAATAAACATTTTCCATTTTCTGGTAAACTCGGTCTGGCAGCGAGTGGTGGCCGAAAATAGCAGCGGAAGCAACGGCCGCTGTTTCGACGCCTCGACACCGATGTACAGGGTGGGACAGGGAGCGAATGTCGATCGCCTGGGGTGGGGAAAGGCGGGGTGCGGAGCGATTCGACGAAACAAAGCTCGAACAGCGCATGACCTTGTTGCGTATTCCCTGGAAAAGCTCTCGATGATGTATCCCTCGAGCGAATCTCGATGCTCGAGATTTTTTTCTCCGTTTCTTCGATTCTTTTCTGGGAAAGTGGTTCAGATTTCTTTTCGTCCAAAGATGTACACGCGGTACTAACCCGGCTCGAACGGAGAGTGGATTCGCATGCGATGAACTGGTTTCGCCTATAAATAGGTACGTATCTGGAAAACCGAACGTATGGATCGAATAGAAGCTGTCAAGGTCGTTTCAAGGTTTCACCCGAATCTCGCGACCCTTGGCTCGCTCTTATTGGAGCAATTGGAATAATATGTGTATATATATATATATATATGGTCGAATCGGTTGTTTTCGGTGTTTCGGACGACCTTCGCGTTGCCTTGACACCACGACCTACTTTATTTCTCTCTCTCTCTCCCTCTCTCTCTCTCTCTCTCTCTCTCTCTCTCTCTCTCTCTCCTCTCTCGCGATTCGACGCGAATTTGTATTCCCCGAGTTGGCGTTACGCTAATAGAACACCTTAGGCAACCGCTCCGCCCACTGCTCTTGCGAGAAAAGTTTCGAATTTCGTCTCGAACGCCTAAACGCCACACCCGATATATCGTCGAATAAACATTTCGCACTGTCGTTGGCGCCTGTTCTCTTCGCGGCTCGGAGAATAATAGCGCGCAGTTTCCTCACCGGCCTCCCGGTTCGGTGGATATTTCGGTTCGAGGAAAACGCCACGTTGAAAGTCAATGAACGAGCGCAGGAAATGGGAAAAAAGGGAAAAAAGAGAAGCAAAAAGAAAGAAAGAAAATGGGAATGCGTTGGAAATCGTTGACCCGGTAGCGCGTTGGAATCGCGTTCGATGCCATGGTATGAAATTTTCAAAAAAAAAAAAAAAAAAAAAAAAGAAAAGAAAAATACTTGGCAACGCGCGTTGAATAAAACACGCGCGACGACGCGTTATCGCGAGCGACGATCGATTTCCCTCTAGCGAGACTCGAGGAACCGCCGCCGCCGCTGCCACCGCCGCGGTCGTCGTGTCCTCTATTCTCTCTCCCTCTCTCTTTCTCTCTCTTCCTCGACTTTTTCCCTCCCTCCCTCCTCCTCTCTCTCTCTCTCTCTCTCTCTCTCGCATACTTTCGAGAAGCATCTCAGAGCGTTCGTTTCATCTTTCTCACAGTGGTCTACTGCGACTACACCGCCTCCGGAAGGTCACTGCAATTTCTCGAGGAGTACATCGCGAAGGAAGTGCTGCCATATTTGGGCGACACCCGAGCGTCCACCTCCATCTGCAGCCTCCAATCGTCTCTGTTCAGGTGAGTCGATCGAACGATCCAACGTTTCTTTCATTCCACTCGCCGATATTTCTCCGCCTATCTATCTCCGCGCGCGAGAGAGGCCACGATAACGATCGAGGTCGCGAGGAGGAACACGCGCACGCACGTTGGATCGTCCACGGTGGACGGGCATCGAGCGCGACACATCCGCGTCCACCAGCTGCCGGCTTCCCAGAACCGATTCCAGGCCGACCTATTAATCGGAGGAATTGCCGCCGCTATTCGTACTAACGCGTAATTGCGTCTTCTTCGTCGTCGTTCGTGCGCGATCGCACGTTTTCTAAATAAAATACTCGCGTGCATCGCGCGAGGATAGAGTTAGAAAGTATTGGCGGGGCACGCGCTGTGAATTCGTGATCGGCGATTTCCTACGCCGGGATTAACATACCGTAGCTCGATTCCGGTTGACGATACCGTTTCCGCGGTGAACGAGACTCGTTTTCTGCGCCACTCGACCGTACAGCACGCACGCACGCACGCACGCACGCACGCACGCCTTTCCATTTCTCCGTCTCCCCGCCGATCGAGCTTTTTCACGCACGTTTTTCGTTTCGCGTCTCCGCGTCTTTTTTCTCCGCGGCTTTCCCTTACTTGGCACAGTTTTCGATCGCGAGCGACCCCGTTATCCCTAAATCTTATACGCGGTCGAACGTGCGAGGGGTGGTTCCTCGGCCGGCGTCCCATTCCCCGCCGCCTCGTGTCCCAGATCAATATCCACCGAGTCGAGCCCCGACCGCTTGGCCCCAACCGCGCTACTACGGATCCTCCACGAATCTGAAACGCATCCTTTTTCCCCTCGCTCGTCCATCCTTTTACATCCTTTCGCGGCGAGGACTCGGCGAGAGAAAGGTTAAATTTTACGCGAACGCCAACGTCAACGGTTCTTGTATTTACGGACATTTTACGAGCGAAAATATATACTGGAAACTTTTTTTGAATGGAGGAAAAAAGGGTTTTCGTGTTTATGTTTCCAAAAGAAAAGAAAAAGAGGAAAGAAATACTCAAATTTTTGCAGCGGAATGACACAAAGGGTACGCAAGAATCGTTTTCGTTGCGAATTTTTTATCAAAGTGACAACTCATCTCGTGAAAAAAAAGATATCCTTTCCTTGAATCAACGTTAGAAAGATAAATCGTCGCGGCAATAAACGCGGTCCCATTTACGATCCGACCTCTCACGATCGACAAAGGAAACCGAGATCGGTAAATGTTGTCGAGAAACGCGTTGGCGACTTTACGATCGTTAATGGCCACGGAAGGTCGGATCGATGTGTCCTGACGGGAAACGATCGTTACAGACACGAGGCCAGAGACATCGTCCGACACGCGGTGGGAGCTGGAGAGCAGGATGCGGTTCTTTTCACGGGTCAAGGCACGGCGGCTGCCCTCCGCGCGCTTCTGCGACACCTCGACCTCTCGAAATCCACTGTGGTCTTCGTTGGACCGTTCGAGCATCACGCGAATCTCCGCCCTTGGCGGGAGCATGGAGTCAGGGTAAGGAAATATACGAGCGGAATGACGGAGTCGAAGGTGATTCTCGATCGTGCGCCATTTGAAAATTCACGATATTTTTCGAATCGCCATTTCAGGAATCAATCCTTCCTCTCCGTCTTCTCGAAGGATGCTCGCTCACCATCTCTCTCTTTTAACGATCGTGATAATTTAATTTTGTTTTGTCTCGAGCTATAAATGGGCGTAAACGCGTATATTTAGATTCGAGGTGCGAGGTTAATAAACAGGATGTTTTTGTAACGAGACGAGCGAATTCTGATAATGCTTTTGCGCTTGGAGAGGAATTCTTTCTGTCTCGGGTGAAATTACTTCGGGAAAGTTTTTCGATGTCTTTCGACGCTTCGTGGAACGGAACGCGAGCGCACGACACTTTGGAAGGAAGTTTATTTTATGGATCTTTTCCTTTGAAATTCCCGCTAACTTGGTCGCTCTATAAAACTTTCGGCTTTGGAAATGAAACGCGATTTTTCTCTTCTAAGAATTTTTTTCCCCCTCTCCGCGAAGGAATTGTTAATTTTATTTGAATTGCAAAAACTTTCGACAAATCACCGATTTTAATCTCAGATTCGGAAATAGTCCTCGCAACTTGACTTTAATTACGCGTTTCACAAACGAGCTCGAGCCAAGATCGATACTCAACTACGATCCTTTTCCACCATCGAATTTATTTCTCGCCGCGATTATTTTTTTTTCTAATGAAAATTTTAATTAATGTAAATCTCTTCGATATCTCGCTATATTTTACTATTTTACTGTTTACACTTTGTTGTGTAATTTTGATTTTATGCGAATATATAAATAGGAAAATTCGAAAACGGTTTATTTAAATATTTTATAAAAGGAAGGCGTCGATCGTATCGAGAATCTAATTAAAAAGATCTAATCACCAGCTATTTACTAGTCAACTTACAAATTACATTCGTTACCTTTGAAATGCTTTCATTGTGTTAACTATATATAACTGCATAAAAGAAAAAATAACGATACAATGCGCAAATATATAATTACTCGCTCTTCGCATAATCGTCTCGATCACGAATAAATTACGTGAAAATTAATAAGCACCGTTCATCGCGCACATGGTCTATGATAGTATGCAAATTGCAAGCGAAGAGAAGAATCTGTCGTAACATTTTGGAATAATTAACCGCAGATAATACGAGTGTCGGAGACCCGGGAGGGCTTCTTAGACTTGAACGATCTCGATCGAAGCTTGATCAAGATGCGATCCGAGGGTGTTACGCAAATGATCGGATGCTTCAGCGCTGCCAGTTGCATAACCGGGGTTTTGGCAGATGACGTCGCCACGACCCTCCTCCTCCATCAGTATGGGGCGCTCAGTATCTGGGATTACACCACAGCAGGTAACGATCATGCCCGTGCGGATCGTCGAATCGACGAAAGATATTAACGTGACGCAACGTTTGCCCCATTTCACGATAAAAATACACCTACCATTATCGCGCTCACCATTCAATCGCTCGGATGTTACCTGCGTTCAATTATCTCGTTGCGTAAAACCTCGTGTCGTATGCAAATTTTCTCTCGTTATTCTCCCTCCCTCTCTCTCTTCGTCGCGATAAAATATATATATATATATATTATCTTGCAGCCCCGTACGTACAGATCGACATGAACCCACATCTGCCCGGCGTCGGTGAGACGACCGTGCACAAAGACGCGATTATTTTCGCCGGGCACAAGTTCATCGGCGGTGTACAGTCACCCGGGGTGCTCGTGACCAAACGGTCCCTTCTCAAAGATAAAATTGCCACGGAGGACATGAGGGACTCCCATCACTACCACCGGGACGCGGAACTCCGCGAGGAGAGCGGCACCGCGGGTGTCGTGGAGGCCATCAGATGCGGACTCGCGGTTCAACTGAAGGAGAACGTGACGCCTCGAGCGATCGTCGCTCGTCAAGATAAGATATCGAGGTACGCTTTTCACTTCCTCTCCCGTGTACCAGATACGAATTAACTTTGCCTCTTCTTCGTCCGAAATCGCGTGCTTCGATCGAGCCGATTCCCCGTTTGCTGAAACGGGAGCTGTTCTTCCAAGAGCATAATAAAACTCGATCGATTTTGGACGAGGGACGACGCATAAGTCGTAAATTATCATCGTTATTCATGCTTCTCTCCCCTCCCGTAGGCAAGTGTTGGCACACGTACGCACGATTCCGGAACTGATTCTGCTCGGCAGCGGCTCCCAGAATGTCAAGAGGCTACCGATCTTCTCGTTCATGGTTCGTCACCCGCGCGGCACGTTCCTCCACCACAACTTCGTGTGCGCCGTGTTGAACGACGTGTTCGGTATACAGGCGCGTGGCGGGTGCGCGTGTGCCGGCCGTTACGCTCACGACCTGATGGGGATCGACCAACGACTCGCCAAGGAATACCAGAAAGCTTTGATAGAGGGGTAAGTGGCGGTAGGCTGCTCTCGTATCGATTCGCTCGCATTCGATATGTACATACAGATATGCACACGCACACGCGTCGCAGCAAGCGAGATCGGGTCATCTTATCGTTTGCAGGGAGAGGAACGTGGAGAAGAACGAGGAGACGAACGCGGAGGGTTTGAGGCCCGGATTCGCGAAACTGTCGTTCCCCTTCTTCATGTCCGAGGCGGAGGTCGCGTTCGTTCTCGAGGCGTTGAAGATGGTGGCGACGGAAGGGTGGAAATTGTTGCCGCAGTACGTGTTGAACCCGGACACGGGGGAATGGAGGCACCACACGAACAGCGTGTTCAAGGAGCGAAAGTGGCTGAGCACCATCAGATACACGGACGGGAAGATGAACGCCTCCGAGAGGCGGGTGTCCGGAACGGGCGTACTTCCCCAGAACTACGGCGATTGTCTGCAGACGGCGCGCAATATTTTCAACCGGGCTAGGAAAATGGCGCAGAGGTATCCGCTCCAGATAGACCGTAGCTACAACTTCGTGTCGGAACGGTTCGAGTCCCTTCGATGGTTCATGCTGCCGAGCGAGGCGCAGGACCTTCTTCTGGGCAACTCGCAGAACGTGAAGCAAGACGTGCCTTTCAACCCGATGCTGTCCTGGAGCAAGCACGGCCACCACACGCCCACCACCACCCACGACAGCTTGGTCAACTCCCTCGCCCTTGCCAACAGCATCCGCCGACTGAACAGCGACATCCCCCGGACGGGGAACGTGCCGATCTCCCCCAACTCGCCGAGGCATCGAAGCCTGCCCGCGTTGAGCTCGGCGAGGAAGACGCTGTTGAACGCGTCCTCGTCCTCCGGGGCGGGGAGCGGGAACGAGGAGGAGCCGCGCTCGATCTCGGCCGAGCTCGAGTCGGCCAAGGGTCAGAGGTCGCCCGCCACTTGCCCGAGCTCGCCGACGCCCGTCAGATTCGCGGTCGGCGAGGCCGTGACGCCGTCCGCCCTCGGCGCGATGCCGTCCCACGCGGCCAACAGGCCGATCAAGGAGCAAAGGGACCTGATCGAGCCTTCGAACGCCGGCCGAGTGAGGTGCAACTCTCTGGGAAGCAGCGGGGGCGGCGGCGGTGGCGGAGGCGGAGGCGGTGGCGGCGGCGGCGGCGGCGGCGGTGGCGCCGCGGATCCCGCCAATCGAAACGTGGCCTCCTCCTCCTCCTCCCCGATCCCCCCGCTGCCCCTCAGCCCGCAGACGTTGACGAGCCTCGGGCTGAGCGGGAGTAACAACGGGAGCACCTACTCGAAGCACAGGCGCCACCATTGCAGTTGCAGCAGCCAGACGGACTTGAACTCGTTGGAGTTGGACAACGGGAGCCCGAGCCACTCGATCTTGTCGTTGAATTGTCACACGGCGACCTCGCCCCCCTCCTCCTACTCGTCGGTCAGCGATTACACGGAAAAATTCGTAGGCGGGGGTGGCAGGTCGTCCCCGATCTCGGCGAACGGCGGCCAAAGGTCGGAGGACGATCTGAGGGCTTACGTGAAGGAGATGACGAAGGAGTTGGCGACCGAGATCAAGTCGGAGATACGAGAGGTGATCTCGAAAGTGGACGACGCCCTGTCGGAGACGAACACGTCGGAGAACACGCCGCAGCATCATTCCCGAAACTTGAACGCGGTCGGGCAGCTCTCGGTCGAGGAGAAACAGACGAGGCACGATTCGTTCACGGCGAGCGACATCGCGGAATACCTGATGGAGTTCTCGAAGGAGATGGCCAGCGAGGTGAAGTCCGAGATCAGGTGCATGGTGAACGCGGTGGACGGACTGCACAGACACTCCCCCGACGCGTCGGCATCCGACGTGTCCTCGAACGGGTGCGGCTCTCCCGACAGAGGGAGGATCGTCCAAGCGTCGGCGTCCGCGAGGATATCGGCCGCGAGGCGAAGCGGCCCGATAGAGATCTCCGGGAAGGTGGGCGAGTTGACCCAGCAGGAGAGCAAGATGTCGAGCGAGTGCTCGTCCGACGAGACGGTGATATACGTGATGAAGCCGGCCGAGGGCGAGCAGATGGTGAGTCGAAGCAAGCGGTCGAAAACGGACGACGAGGAGGTGGTGCACGACCTGGACGACGACTTGAACGACGACGATTCCCAAGAGCGCGGCGGTTTGGAGATAGGCGACGCGAGAAAGGTCCTGCCGAAAATTTATTCCGCGGTGAACTCGGTCAGCTCTCAGGACAGCGGTATCAATCTGTCGTTTCACGAGAGCGACAAATCCCTCGACTCGGTCGACTTGAAGCGCAGCAGCAGCGCCGAGTCGAATTCCACCAACAGCTACGGCCGCAAGCCGAGGACGTCCTCGATGACCGCGCTGCCCAACAAATCGAACAGTTGCAAGCAGCAACAAGTCCGTCAGAACGACGACTTCTCCGAGGACGAGGAATGCTCGGGCAACGACTTGAAGGAGGAGGAGGACGGGGGGGACCAAGGGAGCGGGACGTTCGAGTCGAAGGACGGGAAGGTGGAAGCGTGGCGACCTCAGTGGCATTGCCCGCCGAAGAACATCTGGAAGCCAGCCGTCGAGGCGATGCAGGAGTTCGACATGATTCGGGACAACGACCGGGTGCTTGTTTGCTTGTCGACCAGTTGCAAAAGCTCCCTCTCCTTGTTGCACACGTTGCACCAATACCGATTCTACGTGAGGTCGAAGGGGGTGGACTTCGAGATCGGCGCCGCGACCGTGGACGCGAACGGACCCAACCCCCTGGAACTGGCCAGCTATCTCAAGAGTTTGAACGTCCCTTACTTCCGCGAGGAGCAAGTTGCGACGAGCGACGAGAGCAACGCCAACAGCGGCGTTAGTCGAGGGGTGGAGGGGGTGGACGCGAGCGGGGCGTGCAGCTTCTGCGATCGGGCGACCAGGGCGCAGTTGTACGCGATCGCCAAGCGACACAATTACAACGTATTGGCCGTGGGCCAACATCTGGACGATCTGACCGAGGGTTTCCTCGTCTCGGTGTTTCACGGAGGCAAGCTGAGAACCATGAAAGCCCACTATTACATACGCCGCCAAGATCTGAGGGTCGTGCGGCCGTTCGTTTACGTGCGGGAGAAGGCGTTGAGGCAATTCGTCGAGAGCAAGAAGCTGCTGGTTTCACGGGGAATCGGGTCGAGCGACCTTCCCGAGGTGAGCGAATCTCCTCTCCTCCTCGGATTTACTTCTAATCGTCCTGCCTCTCCCCGTCCCCCTTTAATTAGACGCGATCGATTCTCACGCGTTTTCCTTCCAATCGCTTCGCTTTTGATTAGACAGAACGACAACCACACCTACTAACACCTTTCGATCCTGTTGCAGAAGCGGAAACAAAGCAAGGAGCTGATACTCGGACAAGAGCGCGCTTACCCTCGCCTCTACTGGTCCCTGAGAACCGCTCTTCGGCCACTGATCGACGCCCACGAGCAACAGATCGACCTGGACCTGGTCTCGTCCGTGGTCAACACCCCGGGGAGCAGTTCGAGCGGATCGAGCGGTTGCTGCAGCTTGGCCGTGAGCGGCGGCGGCGGGAACGGGCAAGGTGGCGCGAGCGGGCAGCAGAAGAGGCAGCAGCGAAGAGCGAAGGCGAACTCGATCTCGTCGGTCGGGGCGCTCGTCCAGTGGCAGGCGGGGGAGCAGGACGAGAACGAGGAGGAGACCGACGAGGAGCCGGTCCTTTGAGGGAGACCCGTCGCGAGATGGGATTTCGATCGTGATTCGATCTCATCCTCGCATCGCCGTCGAAAATTACCGTCATCGGCGTTCTCCGTGGTCAGGAGGAGGAGAATGCGTTTCGCCACCGCCGCCGCGACCAAGATTCAAAATCCTGAGGGAGAATGCTAAAGGGGGGATGAATCGATGAATCGTATTTTCAACACCGTCGAATACACGCGAGGATGAAACGAGGACGAGATACGTGTTACACGGCTCGAGAAACCAAGAGAAATAAACCAAGAGTATTCCAATCTTCTTGGGCTTGAGGATGTCTCGTTAGGTTGTTCTTCTTCCGCCGAAAACCAAACTTCGTTTCCCCGTTTATTCGTAAACGGTCGACGCGTGCACCAGAGGTCCTCCATATTTGTCTAATAAAAGGATCGGACCTCTGATCGGTGCGCGATTTTCTCTATCTCGGCACGAAGATGCCCTTAATCGGATCGTTTCGCGTTTCGTTTTCATTTAGCCTTGAGCGTTCTCCAGAGAGAGAGAGAGAGAGAGAGAGAGAGAGGAACGTCGATGCACGAAAATAGAGATATATATACATATATATATATATACTACTCGTTCGACGCAACGGACGCAACGACGGATCGGATTTTTTTTTTTCTTCTTTTTCTTCTTCTTCTTCTTCTCACGAGTGGTTGTTCCGTCGAGAGTATGAGAACGAGTCGTGGAACCGTCGTCGCGGTTCGTTCGATATCTAACGATATACAATTGCTTCGTAAAAGCTACTTAAACAAAACGTTGTGCGCGGTTTAAATGTTACTTACGTAAGGACACTTATGTTAGCGTTTAAAAAAAATAACCAACCAACATGTTGAGACTTCGGTTGTACTTTACGAGTTCAGAGCACGCGGGACGCTGCGGTGTCTGGCCAGACACCGGACTCTTGTCGGAATCGTGCAACGAAATCTTTCGCGATTTCGAGGGTGAATTTTTTCGTGGGAGATGAATGGATCCGAATCCGAAGTGGAAATACGGATGATTTAGGGAGGGGGGAAAAGTGGTTGATTCGACGGGACTCGAGCCGCCTTTCAAGCAAATTTCGATTGGTGGACGAAGAACCGAAGAAACGAAGAGGGGAGATGAAGTGACTACTTTGAGAAGCGCCAAAACCTCGACTGCTCAAGGGACCGCAATTTTAGCGTAAACGAGAGGAGGACACTTGATTTTTTATATTATAATTGTGATTTGATAAAACGAACGAGCCTCGTGTCTCGCGTCGGTGACGTAATTAGGGTTAGTCGCTTAAGAAATACCAAAATTTTTGTAAAATCGTGCCCCCGCGCTCACCCGTCGAGAACGAGCCTCATCTTTTCGAGCATTTTTCGATGAATTCGAACGTGATTGTTCGCCTTGACGTCTTTCAATTAGGGAGGGAGAGAGAGCGAGAGAGAAAGAAAGAGTGAGAAAGAGAGAGAGAGAACGAAAAGTATTTAAAAACGACACGGAGATATTGTTTGTATCGTTTCGAATCGATAGGACGTTCATTTTTTTTGCGGTCAATGAAAATGTCGTCCTTGACGGTTCGACGATTGCGCCATTAATTAATTAAACTGCACGCGGTGGAAACCAAAAAAAAAAAAAAAAAGAAAAAAGAAAATGAGAGCGAATAGGGAAAACGCGCTTGTTCGACTTTTTGTAAAAAAAACAAAAACGCGCGAAATCAATCGACGATGTATTTATCAACTCGATCCGTTTTTTTCGGTTCACGCGAACGTTCCATTAAACACACCATGGATGGATTAAAATCGAAGAGAACAGGAGAGAGAGAGAGAGAGAGAGAGAGAGAGAGAGAGAGAGAGAGAAAGAGAAAGGATTTGAGGGGTGAAGGTTTTGACTAATTCTCAACCGTAATTGCATGTAACTTCGATAGCACGCACACAAAATATGCGCCTAGCCGCGTAATATTCGTAAATATATACGTGTAAATACATATTTGCTTCTCTGGCAGAGTAAACCGAAGACACATGGTATATATATACATATATATACATATATACATATACGAATCATTATACGAAAGCTTTTTCCTCTTAACTGGTAAATATACGTACATCTATACATATATATCATGTATATCGCCTTGTTCGAAATCATTGGCGAAATCATATTTTTCGACTATTGTATAGCCCCTTTTTCGTCGATGAACAAGAGAGAAAGAGAGAGAGAGAGAGAGAGAGAGAGAAAAGAAAGGCAAAAAAAAAAAAAGAAGAAGAAACGATCGAGAGTCGATCGATGAAGAGAATTACGAGAATTTACGAGATCGCGTGGTATTTTCGATTCTTCTGGACGTCGTGGTTGAACGAATGCATCATTTTTTGGATACGATGTTCGCCATGTCCAGCCAGATTCGAGCAACAGGAAGGATTATACAGCCATTGTAGATTACACGTTCAAGACCAAAAAAAAAAAGAAAAAAGAAAAAAGCGAAACCAGTTGAAGCAGGATGGTACTCGTGGAAGAGATTCATTCTAAATGGAATGGAATGGAAAATTGGACGATGCGATCGTCACGGCGGATATGGGCTATTGGACGATGATCGATAATAATCGAACAACAGAGAATTTTCGGCTCGATACTTAACGAACTCGTCTTCGAGCGTTTTCGTTTCGTTTAGGTTCAGGACAACAGTGTACGCTCGCTATCGTTAGGATTTTATTCGAGGAAGCGTAAAGCTCCGTGCGTGTACGTAGACCGCATGCAAGAAACACACGTTGCAACATTGTAGGATCCTCCCGGTACGGAATCTCGCGTCGTATCGATATTTCTTAAAAAAATACGACCCGTTCGTTTCGACGGGGCGGACGTGTTCGACACATGAGAAACACCAATAACCAACGACAGGAACAACACACATATTATACGGGAAGAGAGTGGCACGTGGAAATAAAGAGTACGGAAATCTCGATCTATATGGATTTTCGTGGATAGATATTATCATATTTTCCGAGAGTTACGAGAGGACGTTGTTACTGTAAAGATATGTAAGTTTATTTATCGCTAATAAAAATGAACGTTTAAGAAAAATAATCGAGGCTGTTGTTGTGAATATTCATGCGGATGCAACCAATTCATTTGTTATCGATTAATATCCGTTTCTTCGAAATATCATCGCATAAAACAATTTGAAAGAATTCAACGATCGAACTTTTATTTCTTCTCTTGCGTAAAACGATTCGTCGACAGCGACTATTTTATGGATCCTTGTGCTATTAAAAAAAATGTAATCGAAAACTATATAAATAACGCGTCAACGTATACAGTTTGACGTAACAGATTCTTGGATATATATATATATGAAGGGAACACGAGTAGTTCGACGATCATGTTGATTGATCGTGTCAACGTCACAATTTTCACAAGGGAAGAGTGATGAATGAAGAAATGGAGGTAGCAGTAAAAATTTTGTTCAGTAGATTTATTAGACCCTTTAAAATATTTGAAACAGCGTGCGGCTCTTATTTGGCGTAACAGTGAGATATCGTTAATAAGGTACACAGTACGAAGCTCAAGGTGAGCGAAGCGATCAAGATCGATTTAAAATTCACAATTCAATCGTTCGATTCCTCGACACATCCTGTATCCCGCGCTCGTAAAAATCGAGCGTGGGGAATCGTGGGATCCGCGATTCCTCGAGAGTTTTTTTTTTTTTTCTTTTCTTTTTCTTTTTCCTTTTCTCTTTCAAGTGCAAGCGCCAGTTTTTCACGTCACGTCCACGTCACGTTCGTCCGTGTTCCCCCAAAATGGCGGGAACGCAACAATCTCTAATAACATAATCTACGATCCGGTTTAACGGATCGCGATCGATCGTGTTTTACTGCGGTGCTTGATTCTTCTTAACTCTTACGTTACTTTTACTTTATAGATGGAGAATACAGTACGTGACTTATACAAGATTAGACGAGAGAGATTAAAATCGAAAAATCCACATATTCTTACGAGAAGAAATCGATTATCAATCGGTCGCTCTTTTTTTTTTTTCTTTTTCCTTTTTTTTTTCTTTTTTTTTTTTTTTCCTTTTTCTAATCGATCGACACGGGCGACCTGGACACCAAGAGATTCGTCGAACGAGTAATTAAGCGAGGAAATGGGCGTTCGTCTTGGGAAAAGGAGCACAATCATTGTAATCTTCGTTTTCTATTTCTTTTTTTTTTAATCCAGAAGAAGATCGTTTTTTTATCAATGGTCGTGTCTCCGTTTCCCCGATCGACCTCTCGCGTCTCGCATCGCATTGAATCGTCGAGCACGGTCCATGAAAATTTCATCGGTCTTTTAGATACTTTGCAGCAGTTAGTTAACGAAGAAGATTAGATGACGCGTCGCTTGTTGGAACGTTATGTTACACGAAACGTGAGCTGATTTCTTCTTTTTTTTTTTTTTTTTCCTCTTATAAGCTACATCTTTCGTATTGCTCACGTTGCAATTAAATATCAAGATCAATATCAATATCATATAATTTTTTTTTTTTAATATAAGAGAAATAATACTAATAATCTCGTTGAAATTGAAACGATCAAATTTCCTTGATGACGCCACGAATTTAATATCGACATTTCGATATATCGCGTAACGAGCCGGTAAAAGATAATTATCGAATAGGGGTGCTCCGATTCGGGTAACATAAAATCGCACCAAGCGTTGTATCTACAATTCTTACGATAGATGCTTGTCGAAAAAGATCCTCTGACATCCTTGATCAAAGGTAACGAGCGTAACAACTAGGCCGTGATGCATCGCGTTTCGAATTGGCGCGATAACCTAATCGTCAGAGAGTGGCTCACTCTATCGGTTCGAAACGCAACTATCTTTCGCGCCGGCGCGAATTTTAAAAATTTCCTTGCCTCTCCTCCGTTACTTTCTTCGTTCCATTCCGTTCTTCTTCTTCTTCTTTCTTCTTTTTCTTTTTTCTCTTTTTGCTTCATTCGATGTACAACGTCGAAGATGAGCAAAAGATATATATATATTTTTTTTTTTTTTCGAAGAAATCGTATCATCGAACATCGGATCGAATTTCGATCCACGACGCTCGAATTACATGCAACGAAATGAATGTCAGAGGGGGGGAAAAAAGTATGCGACGAACGTGTATGTCCGTCGTCCGTTGGCTCGTCGTTAATTCGTTCTATCTAACACAGACACGAGAATAAGTAAAATCCTAGTAGCCCGGGGACAGCACCTCCTCCTCCTCGTCCTCCTCGTCGTCGTCGATCCCCGGCTCTCCGAGCGCGTGGACGAATTCTGGAAACAGGAAGACCCTTTCTTGTAATATATATATGTATAGGCAACCGCGTGTTCTTAAGGACGTCGCAAAAATAGATAGGTTTGTCGATACGATTCACATCTCGTCCCTACTTTTCCCTCCTCTCGAAAACGACAACTTCGAATTCCTCCCGTAGAGTGGGAATAGGATTACGAAAACTTACGGGATTTCGAAAACTTTTCCATAGAATAGAATTATAAAATAAAATTTCTTGTACAACCGGTGTTCGTAAATAATATAAATTCCCGGCAAACTCGATATATGTAACGAGTAGTACGTAACGTACGAGGAAAGTGTCGGAGATTAGATGGAACTGCAAGGAGGGGCGCAAGAAAGAACGAGATAGTTTCTTGGAACCCTAATGCCACGACGAATCAAGCGTCCCTCGTCCGTCGTTTCGAGAAATAAGGATTGGAAAATTACACGAAAATCTTTGGCGCCGAGCCATCTTCGAGGAAAAAAGCAGAGGGAGGGGATAATCGTGATCGAAACGTTCATCGTAGATGGCGGTAATGCAGGTTACCCCGAGAACACGGAGCGATCTATCGAATCTACGATACTCGGAAGGGCGGAGGATGCAAATGGCGGAAGATCGAAGCGATTTTTTTCGTTTCGATTACAATTTCAACCCGATGTCCGACACTACTTCTCCGATCCTCTTTAACTTTATCTAGCCAATATTCCAAGATTGTCGATCTTGTCTCCAACGGTATCCCTTATCTCCAAATTCTTTCCAGCGTGTTTCCACCCAAAATTTTTCCACCCCTCCACCGTTCTGGACGGAAGAAAAAGCACGCGCATATCGAGAATTCCCGGCTCCTCGTATTTTTCGATTATTAGAAACTTCTATGGGGGGATAGGGCTTACCGTAGAAATCGATACGACCGTCTCCGTCCACGTCCACTTCCTTGATCATATCCTCGACTGAAACACAAAGAGAAAGGCAGCTTACGTTTTGTGTTTCGTGGCACGATTTGAAAATTATCGGAGGGATAAATCGAGCGAGCAGGGCGGAAATGAATATAGGGTTTTCAGTTTTTTTAGAAGAAAAAAAATTCGTGATACCTTTATGACACTTTCTTACCAGTTTACGTAACTAACGTACATTTCACGGTGGAAATTTTATTATCATCTATTCTATCTTTTATCGTTTCGTTTTTTTTATGTCGATAGAAAAATGGCTAGAAAAATGTATAAAATAAAAATATAAAAAGTATAAAAAAAAAAGATATAAAAATATAAAACTTTCACTGTACTGAGAATCGTAAGCGATAAAGAATACAACTACTATCAGTTACGTAGAATGCTATCAGTCCCTGTAACGAGAAAAAAATATTTTATCGATTTTTTTTACTACTATTACTTCGTACGTTTGTATAAATTTCCCCTCGATTTTGCACGTATGTTGCCTAGAGTGTTGTAATATCGCATCGGATTGAAAGCCGATTAGATCGATTGTTAATAGCTTGTCTCAGGTATTAATATCTCCGCCATTAGCGCGCGTGTCATCATAGGATGACATTCACCGACGCGGAAAATATTGCATTTAGCTTGATTAAAGTCACCCATGGATCGTTCGTATGCTAATTGACGAGGCAAAGAGCGGCAATTTAATTTTTCCCCGGCCGCCGTACCCGCCTCCCCCCCTCCCCCCTCCCCAACTCCGTTAAAATCCCAAGTATTAGCGCGCGAAACACGCGTGCGATTAATAATTCCACGGGCTGCGCTTGCCCCCGTGCTAAAAACACTTCGATATAATGTAACCGCTTTGCCCTCCCCTCCCCTCCCCTCGCGTGACACGTGTAACGCATGGAAAAAGTGGGAGACGACAGTGGCGCGAGACGTGGCGCGATCGTGAATTTTAATTCCATTCGATAAATTCGATCAATTCGACCGAGTTAATTCCGTTACCGCAAATTTTCGCGTTAATCGTTAAATTTTCCCCTCCCTGATTCTCTTTTCTTTTTTCTTTCTTTTTTCTTTTTTTTTTTTTCGTTTTAATCGAATCCTTCCCCAAGGATCTTAATCTTAATTCGGATTGGATTCGCGTGATTGTAATTAAGCTGCAATCTCGTAATTATTTCGAAGCTTTCGAATCAAGTTGAGTTGAAGATCGAAGATTTTATTTATTGCAAATAGGAGTCATTTCTCTTTACACACGGGGAGATGCTAAGTGTCAAGTATTCCGTTCGATTTATTCGATCGTACTAGTCTCGATTACAATTGATAATCTCAATGGGCGAACGCAACCACCTGCGTTGTTGCGAATTTCCCATGATCCTCCCCGAACGATTAATATTGTACTCCATAATTCCCTATTAATTCTAATCACGATCACTTCAAGTTTGCCAAATAAGCCGAAGAAAGTCTCGAGAGACCCACGACCCAGTAAAGTTTCCTCTTTAAAACTGGCTCAACTCGACTAAAAACGTAGTCGAGTACGATATTCTTTTCTTTTTATACGTAATCACAATTTGAAACATCGATTTCAAAAGAATTCAGAACCCTCTTTTCCCTGTTCCCCCTCTTTCTAAATATATTTCTGCTTTCTCCAGCGGTAACTAGATCGCGGATTTTTTATTCGGTTGAAACAAAGAGTACAATAATATTCAATTTATATAATTATATATATATATATATATGTAAATCAAAATTAATATTTATCGCGTAAATTTATTTATATAAAATTTCTCGAATATCATAATACACGATGTATAAAAATAATTTTTTCATGCCCTTTTTTTAAATAAATTGTTTACCCGTTATTATTTACCCGTATAAAATTGAGAACGTATAATACACATTGTTGTTTCAGTATCGTATTGACCTTTTCTGGCTTTATAAATAAACCATTCAGTACATCTCCACTTTTCAATGATATATCAATATATCGTTACGATTAAATATATCGTTCCGATTAAATATATTCAATTCATTATATTCATTATATTATCGCAGTTACGTAAAAAAATATCGAAGGAAGAAAACGTATAGCGCGTTCAATCATATTTTTTTCTTTTTATCTGTATAAAATTAAATATTTTGTCGAAAAAATACATCAAACAAAATATATATATATAAAAAAAAAAAATATATACGTACCCGTATAAAGAAACCACTACCTAATAAAGGCGACACAAGGATTATAGAATGAAGTGATTTTCTCGAAGGGCACGGCCATTATCGTAATCAACTTGGTGGCCTAGAGCAATTATTAATACGTACACAGAAATACGTGTACGGCACAAATTGATTCCGGTCAATTAGTAACCCCATCCCATATATTGGACGGATTATTACGTTACCCAGGTATAGATGGAGATGAATGGGGAGTATACTCGCGCAATTTACCATCTTGCAGCACGGCCACGATGTATTAACGCAACTCTGGACAAATTCTGGCCGAGATGCCTCGCCGAGATTGAATGAAACTTCCGCCCGGAACCGGGGCCGGAACCGGGGATAATCTCATTGTTTTTGCGCGGTCGAGCCGAGTTTGTTAGCTCGCCGTGACCAGAAAAATACGCTATTTTAATCGTAAAATTGTCGATGATACAGGATCTGATAAAGAGGTGAAGAAAAATCAATCGAGAGGATAGAAAGAAAAAAATAAAAGAAGGAAGGAATACGAATGCTGGAAGATAGATAGACGATACAATAATTTGAAGGAAAAATAAAAATTCACGTGATAGATTTCGCAAACGAAATTTTTCAAAGTTATTCGATTTTTTATTTACATTCCCTATTCCGATATTCCCTTTACTTACTTACTGAAAAATAAAATAGTTGCTTCGATTCCCTTTTAATCCTGAATTTCAACGAGATTTGATATTTATATATCACGAATTTATATATCATCGGAGGGGGGGGGAGAGATATACATTTCTCCAAATTTCATCACTTTAACATTTCAAAGATACTTGAAATAAAATATCTCGCGTATCTTTTCATTTATATTTCACAAGATAGTGCGAATCGAATTTCTCGCATCGTAAAAAAAAAAAAAAAAAGAAAGGGATGAAAAAATCTCATATCCAACGAACGTCCTCAACTTTGAGAGTCGTTTCGCGCGCGATAGCGCGTAACAAAATTTCACGCGAACCTTCCTCGTCCCCTGGACGAGAAGATCCATCTCGCGATCGGTCGTAACGCGGCGCGTCTTTGAATTGCAAAAAAGCTCGCGAGATTGCCGCGAAAATTAAGGGAGAAACTAACGGTGGAGAATTGGTGGGCCGAGTTCATTCACCCGAGGAAAAAATTTTGCCAACTTTTGTCCCGAGAAAGGTTCACGAAGCGTCCCCCTCCCAGTTTTCTCACGGATTCCGGTCGTCGAACGAACCGGAAACGGACACGCGAAATGAAATCGAAGAGGGCACGCGCGTCTAATCCCGCGAGATAACAGGGAGAAGCAACGAGAACGAATGTTTTCTTCGAACGGAATCTTATTTTACGTTTCGCGATAATAACAGCAAAAAAGTAGGTTGTCTCCCACGTTCCCTTGTTTCGCTTCATTTTCCACGGATTTGTTCGCCCTTTGAACGATATTAGAACAGTCTATCTTGCTTTTTTACGAAACGAAGTATATATTTTTCGATAACACGCTCGGTTATTCCAGATATTTCGAAAGAGAAATCTCTTCCACGGAGAAGTTTTAGGGTAGAAATTTACGAGAATAAACGGAAGGATGTTTGGCGTGGAGAGGGTTCGCAACGATTTCGGGAGCGCATCCGTGAAAGTTTGTGGCGGTAATCCGCCGCGACAGTTACTCCGTTGCTCGATCCTCCGTTCCCGCGTTTTAAGCGACGCGCGAAGACGGCGCAAGATTGGAATCGATTTGTCGCGACGAAGGACAAGCTCGAAATTGCTGTCGAGCGAAAAGTTTCCATGAACTCCTCCCCCCCCCTCTCTCTCTCTCTCTCTCTCTCTCTCGGCAAGTTTTTGTCTCGGCAGGCATGTTACTTTCCCCCAGTCGCTCGAGAGTTTGCTCGAAAGTCGAATCAATATTTCCGCTTTGCTTAATCAATTTGGAATCGGTTGAGTGCAATTAACTTGCCTCTTAAGTGGTCGTCTGCAATTGAATTAAACTCTCTAACGGCAAATTTGTTAAAACCAGAAGGGGAGGGAGGGGGGACGTGTTTTTAAAACTTTGCAGGGCTTACTTAGACTTCCACTTCCCGCTTCGTGCAGACGCGCAGTGACAGGTGGCGGATCGTGAAAATCTTTCGTAGAAAAATTTGAGTCTTGAACGCGTGAAGAATCGTGGAAAATAATTTTTAAATCGTGCGATATATCGCTCTATGTATTACGACACTTTTCTTAAACTGGCCGAACAATATTCGAATACAGCATACGTTTATGGTATAGCTACCATACTCCATTCCACTTTTCTACGATAAAAGCTCTTCAACCGATGTCACGTTACACTCCTCCTTGACGTTTCATTCACTCGCCACTTCTGTATACTATCATGTTTGGTATATATTTATTATTATTATTTGCACCGTCGATTTATTTATTCAACGACTCTCGATTCGTTTGCGCGTGTTTTTTCTATTTGATTTATTTGTTTCCGACAAAAGAATCAAATATTAAAACACGGGAGAAGAATAGAAAGCCCGTCACCATCGACTATGTATCACAAACGAAACACGATGTTGAATATACACGATGTTGAATCGTGGCAAATACGTACTCTCTTCTTCGGACAAGTCCTCGCCGAGACATTGCAGCACTGCCCTCAAATCGGATGCGGTGATGTATCCTCGATTGTGTTTATCGAATACCTGCAACCGAAGGGAAAGAATCGCTACAGAGATCTTCTTTGTTGTTTTTTATTATCATTATTATTATTATTATTATACTATTGCAAATATAATAGAACGTGTATTTATTCGAACGAATTCTTTCGACGCAATTTTCTCCAACATTTTTGCATTTCAAAGTAGAGGAGATTAAAAGAACATTCAAATTTTACCACTTCCTTTACTATCCAATATATTTAACCAATCGTAATTCACAATTATTACTATCGACGTTCATATATTTAAAATGGAAAGATTGAAATCCAATCTCTATTATTTTTACCTAATTATTTAATCACGTGATTTACCTAAAATTTCTAGAGAATCGCTATTCTAAAGTAGAAGCGATTCAAAAATATCCAAATTCAAACTTTATCACTTTATTCATCCAATATTTCGTATTCATAATTTTCCGAATGCATTTCGATTCCAACGAATTCGTTGTTATCGAAGACAAAAAGTAACTTTTTTTTCGTTTTCTCAAAATATAAAATTCTTCGCCGACACGACGATTAAAGTCTAAGCCTCGCACCATCCGGAACACGTTCCTTTATCTCGAGGCGAATGGGAGGCAGAAAATGGCAGCCGTCTCTTTTCTGCCCGTGACACGGAGCGAAAGGTGATGACAATCACGCGGTGGGGCGATAGTTTCACGAGAAAATACTGCCGCGGGGATAATATCGACGTGCGCGTCTATTATTTATCAGCCGCGCCACGGACGCAACACCGACCCCTATCCCCGACTTTTGTCGAGGATTGATGCCGCTCCTGGGAATGTGGCCACCGTTCCTTTCGACTCGCTCCCCTTCCTTCGCCTCGTTACAAGGCAAATTAATATTTGCCATACCGAGAGAAACGAGGACACGTACGAGAGATAAGAAGTCACCATAGTGTCCATTTGGGATGTGTCCGTTTGGATTTCCGGTGGTGAAATGTGGAAGAAAGTTCATCGACCGAGGGTAACGAGGAGGAGCGGAATTCGAAGGAACGGTATTACTTTTATGGTGGATTTTAATGATGGTTGGTTTTCGATATCGAGGAAATTGTTCCTGTTGTCTTCTCACCGTTACGAGAACCAATTTAAACAGAGAATTTAAAACTTCCTCTCAACTCGAGTTGCCAATACGTATTTTATTAATATTGATGATTCATATTTCTATGCTCTACTGATTCATTCCTCTGTTGAAACGTGGATGTATATTTATGAATTATATATATATATTATAGCATGCTGTTATTTGAATAATAGCGTAATTTGTTCCTCATATTGCGGTTCGATCCATGGGGTTATTGCTTCGCAACGTGTTGAAAATTGCAAAATGAAATTGCACACTTGTTTATTGGTTATCTGGGAATCGCTCAGGTCCAAATTTGCTATTGTATAGATCCATCGTAATACGTGTATAAAGTTAAAAAAAAAAGAAAAAAAAGTTGTACCACGTTGAATGGAATAATGGAACGCGGATTACCAGATGTGCCGAATTGCCGCTTCAATTTCCCATCGTTGCACTTAAGGATCGTCGCTTAAGGCATACGCATAGTTCCTAGAAGAAGAAGAAGAAGAAGAAGAAGAAGAAGAAGAAGAAGAAGAAGAAGAAGAAAAAGTCGAAAAGCTTAACGAGCACCATCTCCTTACGATACTATTCCCTCTCTCTTTGTCTCTTTCTCTCTCTCCTTCGAAAGAGCAATATGCAGTCGCTCTTTATTTCAATGGTGGCACGCATCGATCCTCCTCGTACAAAATGCACGCCTCCCTGTTCCAAGTCGGGAAAACCTACTTTCAGAACAACGCGCGAAACGCTTCACGCCAGATTATTTACAGAATAATGTAAAGTTTCAGCCTCGTTCAGGGAGGCGGAACGACGATAAAGTAACTAAATACTACTTGATATTCGCCTCTTAACCTTTCAACTTTTAAACGAGTTTAACGCACAACAATGGCGCGGCCAACTTTTCTCTCCCCCCTCCTCATCAATTAAACGCGTTACGTTTCGATTTAGAATCGGCTTCCATATGCCGACGGGATAAGGACAAAAACTCGGCTCGACTTTTCTCGCTCCCCCTCCTCCCCCAATCTTCCGCCGCTTTCGTCTCGAGGTGAAAGGTGAGAGGACGTGGCGGGTGATTGCGAATCGACCAGCTTCCAGGTGGTCGGAACTCGGCGAGTCTCTCCCATTACAGTTTAACGATTACACAGTTTTCTGTTTCTCCGTGCTGGAAATCGTTGGCTCCGTTTCCGTTCACCGAAGGAGAACGCGGTCTTTCTCCGGAAGGAGATGGAGGAAAAAGGGAAAGGAAGAAAAATATCTCGAGATACGAGACTTCTCGCGTCGAATCGGCGGTAGGAAATCGCAATCAACCGGCCATTACGCCAATTACCAAATCATTTAGCCCCCTCCCCATTCGTTCATTGTTTGCTAGAGGTCTCGCGGAACTCTCGCGCCGAGCTCGACGAACGGTTCGTCATAATCAACGTTTATATATCGTCGTTTGCATAACCGAGGTGCAAACTCCAGTGTACAATAAACGACCGCGCATCACGCTTTGATGGCAATTTTTGCGCGCTGGTTTCGTCGACGAATTGAACAATTTGGTTGATCGTTCGATCGATCGATCGATCGATCGGAACTGAATTCGGTGAACCGAACCGAATTGGGAATCGAGTTCGAATTATTTAAATCGGACGGATCGGTCTGATTGACCGACTCAGAAAATGAAGTGTTGAACCGATATTTCTTTTTCCTTTTCTTTTTTCCTTAGAATATTGAGAGGAATATTTAGGGTGGACGAGGGGAAAAGTTAATGAAGGAGGGGGAGAGATTCGAAATGAGTGGTCTATGGTGGTTATTATGTATGGAGAAGTAAGTGCAAAGGTTAAGGACGATTAATACAGGTTTCTACGTCAACCCCTGTTGAAACAGTGTCATGGCCGAGCGAAGGAGGCTAATGAGGAAAAATCTGTCGCCCATTGAAGCTTCTGCCAATTTTATCTTTCTATGAGCTCGGTAATAGAATGAAATATCCAACGTATATATAAAATATAGGAAGAAATTGAAAAAAAAGTAATCCAATGAAAGGAAAAACTACGTATAAGATAATTCCAAGAGAAACATTCCTGAATAAAAAATTTTAAAATATATAGAAAGAAATTGAAGAAAAAAAAAAAAAACGTAATTCGATGAAAGGAAACTATACGTATAAGGTAATTCTAAGAGAAACATTCTTAAAATAAAAATTTTAAAATAATTGAATTTTATTCTCATTATTTATCGTGTTATTTTCTCCGACAAACGTGCAGAAAGCGGAATAAATAGAACGTTAATATAATTAACGGAGAATGCAATGACGTTTCAACGAAACTATAACTCTTTCATTTCTTCTACGTATTAATATAATTACGATAAACACACACGTACATGAAACATTGTTCAACGATTTAACGATTTAAAAAGACACGAATAAAATTCTAAAGAAAGTTATAATTACATTTTTCAATAAAAATCTTTCTTAATGAGTAGCATAAATAACGTCAAATTCGTAGATAATTCTCAAAAAAAAAAAAAGAAAAGTAAGTTAAAAAAATATTCGTCCGTCTCTTCCGACAGTCCATCTCTTCAAGACTTACTTCAACCGCATATATATGCTAATGCGAGAAAAGATTAAAATCCTCGATTTTTCGTATCCAATTTATCCGATCTAAGATCGCCCCCTCTCCCATGCACACGATCATTCGTCTCGCGGAGACGCGTGTACGAGTGACAGAATAAATCATGTTCTCTCGAGCCTTAGATAACGAGAGCTAACGGATGAGTGTGTGTGAATGCGTGAGAGAGAGAGAGAGAGAGAGAGAAGCTCCATTCGAAATAGAAGAAGCTCCAAGACGCGAGTATTATCTCGTTTCCCCGACAAATGGGCGGAATTTGGCACGAGCGAATGGCGAAAATGGGGGATGGAATCGAAGAAAGGATTACAGAGGAGGATTGGTAGTCGCGGCCGCGATAAGGTGGTAATCGCGAGGCGTTAAGGCGGCGGCGAGACGCGACGAACGAACGTTTTCGTGATTCGAAAATTCGAAAGGAATTTTCGTTCTCGAGGAGTGTCCGGCGCGAGGAATATTAAGATCTCTCCTCGCTCTAATTCCTCGAACCCTCGTGTTACCGTCGTGACCAATTAGCCCCGTTGTACTAAGCCACCGCCCCGGGTACGGGGACACTTTGCGATATTAAAATTGGCTCCCTTAAAAGCGGCCGCCTTTTCTATTACCCTTGCGCGCGGCCACCGCCTATTTTAACCCCCGTGAACCCTACGAAAAGCCACTTTCGTCGATTAAGAAGCAATTGGTTACCGAAAGGAAAGGAGGGAAAATAATGTGGATCCTTTTTTCTTTTCTCTCGTCGTCGAGCCAAAAGGAAAGCCAAACTCGTTGATTCACGACCGACGCTCGCTTCACGACCTCCTCTTTTGTCGATCTACGTTCGATTCAAAAGCTATCGATACTCTCGAGACGCGGAATGGATTTTCGAATTTGCGTCTCTTCCTGTTCGCTACCCTAAATCTCTTTGCGCGGTTATTTTATCTCTTTTTCGATCCACATATCGGTTGTTGCCGATATGTTATACGATTGATATATTGATATATACATCTGACGAATTCTTTCGTTTTCCATTATAGAATATCGTAATACGATATCGCGAATCTTTGTATCGTTCCTTTGATTCGACTCGTTTCGTTCCTTTTTCCATTTCTTCTTTTTTCTTTTCTTTTTTTGTTTCTTCTTTTTCCTCGTGCGAAAAAGTTTTCTCGCGCGAATCGTTAATTAAACCGTGTTATAAGTTTCGATCAAGTCGTAACACAACTTCGATCGAATTAAACACCTCCGATTGCAACCAATCAACGTTCCATTTTTTCACAACGAAATTCAATTTTCCCGTAATAATTGAATAACCGTCGATCGCGGGATAAATATTAGCCAGGAATCAATTATACGTTAAAAAAAAGAAAAAAACAGTTCTCGATCTAGCGATAAACGAATTAACTCTCTCTAAAAGAGCGACGCATCGAGAGTTAATTTAAACAAATAAGAGCGGAGAAGAAAAAGGGTTGCATTCTCTCTCGGGGAAAAATAATGGCGGCCGGAGATATTCGTTCTCGTATATCTATTTTCTTTTTCCTTTGCGCTGTTATTTTTTCGTTAATATTCGTTCTTTCTCACCCCTTTTTCCCCCCTCTCTTGAACGAATAATAAATCTTAGCAATCGTTCGCTATACCCTCCACCCTTTCTTTCTCTTTCTCTCTCTCTCTCTCTCTCTCTCTCAAACTTTTCGCTCTTTTTTCCCGCGTTTTCCGGCTCCTCTCCTCCTCTTTTTCCCTTTTCCCCCTCCCTCTTCCTGTTCCTTTTTTTTATTCACCGGTGCCCGGCTACAATCCGGCGCGCTCGCGGAGATTAAAATATCGACTCGGGACACTGCGATACGTCGCGTCTGACCCCAATGCCGGGTCGGTTTGCTAAACTCTTTAAAAGCGCGTCACTCGATTTAAAGGGATCGAGGCGAGCCGTGTTCGACGCGTTACAATCGAGGGAATCGCGTCCATTCATCGTTGGACGAACGTCCTTTAACGGGTACAAAATTGGCTCCTAATCGTATCTCGGTAAACGGTATAACGAGACGCGTGCGTCTAACACGCGTTCACGGATATTTGGATGAAACAACGTCGGGTGTCATTATTCGACGTTATTGTCGATTGGCCCTCCCCCGACGAGGGGAGGTTCGATCAACCGTTTAACGCACAGCGGAACGAAATCGATTCGATAACAGTGTAGTTTCGTATATATCGCTCCCCGTGATAAATATCCTCTTTTTTTCTCGACTTAAGCTCCGCTTCCCTAATTGATTTCTCGCGACGAGCGACGTCGCGAAGCTGGACCAGCTGGTTAGATTGGATTTTACAGAGGCGATACAATCTCCAGCGACGCGGCGAAATTAAAAAAGTGGGATGGGATGAATCTCTGGACACCTATTCTTCTCCCCTCTAAATTTGTTTTTCTTCTTTCGTTCAATTTTTTAAAACGTACAGCGATATTAAAATTAAAAAACTAATTCCCGGCCAAATGGAGCAAAGTAAAGTGATCCGTCCGATCCCACGCGACGTTAGATAACGTATTATTATTATATTGCTACTATGAAAATTCAATTTGAAAAACTCCACTCCATTATTATTTGCAATAGGCCCGTTGTTTGTACGCGGCCGAATAATTGATTGGAAAACGCGGAGCGAGACCAATTTTTCAAAATTGATCGCGGCGGCTAAATAGAGCGGCTAAAAGTGACCAGCGCGGGCGTGCGATGGCGTAAGCTCGTAACGGCCTCGAGAATGGAGAAAGGAGTGGAGATGGGGGGGGGAGGGGTCGGTTGATAGGAAGACGGAGTGGAAGGATGCGCGAACGGGATCCATGGAGCGAAAATGCCTCGTACGCGACAACTCTAACAAATCTGCGAATCCGTGAGTTGAACGTAAACACGGTCGTGGGATAACGAATCGAAAATAATACGAAATCGAATTTCATCCAGGGGATAACAAATTGACTCGTGGCCGGGATGGTAATGCGAGCCTCGTTAACGACTAGGGAAACGAATATTCCGATACTCGAAATGATATTTCTCCCTCCCTCTCCCTGCCCCCCCCCTTCCAGTTCGAATTAATATGTAACGATTTCTCGAACCGCAACGAGAGGGTAAACGGTGGGTTAAATTGATACCTCGCTCGTGCTTTTTCTTCCCGCCTGATCACCCGGCTTGAATAATATATGCATGAAGGATCATAGGCAAAACGAGGGGGGTCCCCGAGATTTCTCTCTTCGCCGATAATCGAGAAACGTTGGAGGAAATAGCATAAACGCGGCAGCGAGCCGAAAAGAAGAAAGGGGGGCGGGTTGGAAAAGGGAACGAGTGGACCGTCGGTTTTCGACGATGGAGAGGAGATTGGGACGAGGAGGAGGGGCGAGAGAAAGACGAAGGCGCGCAACAAAGGGCGCGGAATGGGTGGAAAAGTGTGTGTGCAGACGACACGGCGGAAGAAGAATGGCGGCGGGGACGAGAAGGGCGGGGAGGGTTGAAAGTCGTTGTGGCCTGGCTGCGAAGCTACAGTCATTAGAATGTATTGTGGCGCAACGGTTTGACACGCTTCCTTTTACGTGTCGTCGACTCCGTCGAAAAATTTCGTCCCCCGCTCGGCCGATCTCTCTCTCGCTCAAACACGAGGTGATATACGCGCGCGGGTTATGCATATAAAAATGCATATAAAGATGTTCTAATATAACCGGATAGCATGGCCGGGTCGCCATTCTTTTCCTCCGACACTTTTTCTTCCTTTTTTTTTATGATCCACGCGAATATTTTTCCCGTCTAATTTCTGGCTAAATGCCATGGAGATATATGTACGCGTCTATATACGTATTTACGGATTTCGTCGATCGTTTTATTACTTATTCGAGGACTTGGACTCGATGATGAATGTAAATGATTCCTTTCCGCCTTTAACCGTGGAATATCAAATCGAAACGGTTCAGTGGATATATTATTCCACGCGAGAAGCGAGTAGAACTTTGTATTTTCGTTATTGCGTTAACAAGTTGAACCGATGTTGCTTACACGCTGTATTTTGTCAGCGCAATCAACGAAACCCGCATCGGTTCGGTAAATTCGCTAAAACCGAAGGTAATCAAAGCGAAAGAGTTTGTCCGGGAGGGGGAGGAGGGATGTACAGTCTCTTTGTCGTCGCATATTTATTTACGGAGATAGAATTTTTACGACACTTTTTGTCGCGAGAAACCTGAGAAATTTTTAACGTATCGCTGTAACGCACGGATACATAGGTAAGGAACGGAGTTGATTCGTGAAGCAACATCCCCTTTTTCTCCTCCATAACGGCCGTGAAAAAGGAAAATATAGAAAAGTCTTTGTCTAAGGGCAGAAAACTCGCCGCGGATGCCCACCCCGAATTCCACCGTATTTTCTCAACAATTTTTCTTCCCCTCTATTGTGCACGAAGATTACAAGCATTTGCGACTCCTCGAATTGAGCAGAAACGACCAAGCTTTATCATTTTTATCATCCACGCTCTTCGCACAGTATATCTACATGCATCGGCCGAAACTTTAGAAACTTGTTTCCAAGTTGAGGCTACGAATCACATCGTTATCGATTGAAAAATTAATCTCTACGAATAATTTTCTCTCGTCCAAGCTTTCGCTCACAAAAGATGAATATTTTTTATTCTTCCAACTCGAACCGAACGTTCGTTGAATTACGCTCGATCAAAAAAAAAGAAAAAAACTATATACATGCGTTTTTGAATTATGATAGGCGAATATATATCTAAACGACGGAACCGTGAATAAGTGATTCATGGGCAGGATAAACGCGGGCTTTAAAGCCGCGTTTACGTAAGACGAAGTTAGTTGGGCTATTGAGAGTATGGCTAAGCTCGTTCACCTAACTAATATGTACGACAACTGCGTGTGGGTGGTACATTATCGCTGCGCTGGAAACGAGGACGAATAGGTACGATCGCGTGTCGAAAGTACGTTATCGACTTCTCGAGAGGTATATTCGAGTAGACCACGGAGAAAAGAAAGAAGAAGAAGAGAATCGACGCTCGGTTCGAACGAGTAATGTAAACGGCTAACTCTCGTTTTCGAGAACGTAAAAGTAATTGTATTGAAAGGTAAATAGCTTCGTCTGTTGTGAAAATTGACAATGATCGAGTCGAGTATTATTGTCGAGGAGAGAAAAGTGAAATTAACTCGGTAGATAGTTAATTCGTTTGAAAATATAAATGTTGCACTCTACGATTGATTATGAATTATCGAATTTAAATGGCGTAGAGAACGAATTGCGGGGAGTTGCACAGTATCGAAATTTCATTCCTTTCCGAAATTCGTTCAATAATTTCATATTAACCGCGATACGTAACTGGAACAATTCATATTCTTTCGCGATACCGTTCAAACACGGCTGGCCCATTCGATACAAAACAATATCGACGTTTACACTTCATGCCATCATATTTGTTTCCTGCAATCACTGTTTTTGTTTTGCGATCAAATTCACCGGAAATTCGAATCGCTTATTGACGATTTGCCGTAAATTGGTCCACGAGTCTGGCGGGGGTGGTATACGCGATGGATTTAAACCGATGTCGAGGAGAATCAAAACGGGGAGGAAGGAAGAAAAAAAGAAAAAAAAAAAATTTGCGGAGGAATTGAATCGTCAAGAAGACTAATGGACGCTTCCTTTTCGTACGAGAGACTTGCCTGTTTCGTGCCGCCACCTTTTCGAACCTTGAAAGCTACCTTTTAGTCGAACCAAAGATTCACGGTAACTGGAGTAGTTTTTCCACGAAGGTTCGATTAGGTTGCGGCAAATATATCGTGCCCCTTTCCCCGTTTATCTCTCTCGTCCTCGGAAATCTTTCTCTACGGGACTCTTGCCGGTTCTCGAGAAAAATCTTTTGTCCGCCATTGAACTCGGCCACATTATTCGGATACTCTCTCAATTTGTCACTTTCTACGTGGCAAGTTTTAAAAACGAAAGGATTTCGAAGATATTATAATATTGTTTATGGGCTTTAATTACAATATACACAAATAATTATTCAAACGTCCACCAGATTTTTCTTGAGAAAAATCTTTTATTCCCTGAACTTGGCCACATTATTCGAATACCATCTCTCTCAATTTGTCAATTTCTACGTGGCGAGTTTCAAACGAAAGGATTTCGAAGATATTAAATTTGTTTATAAAATTTGTAGAAAAAAAGTATGAGCTTTAATTACGATCGAATAAATATACACCATCACATACATATAAATGTAATTAACTCTCACAAATAATTATTCAAACGTCCACCAGATTTTGCCGGTTCTCGAGAAAAATCTTTTATTCCCTGAACTTGGCCACATTATTCGAATACCATCTCTCTCAATTTGTCACTTTCTACGTGGCAAGTTTCGAACGAAAGAATTTCGAACAATATCATAATATTGTTTATAAAATGAGCTTTAATTACGATCGAACGTTTGGTCGTTTCAAAATCTATCGTACAGATGTGATATCAAATAAGTAATACCCGATTACGTACACATAATGGCAACGTAATTAACCCCACAAATAATTATTCAAACGTCCATCAGAGGTTGACGCGCGGGCTCCGGATACCGAAAGGGAATCTCGATACGGAAATCGATCGAGGAGGATTCCATTAGCGGATTCTATGCTCCGTACGTACGTACGTTTCACTTTCCAAAGATGACAGAGTCATCTTCGCATCCTGTCCCTTATCAATTTCCCCCGGTTGAAAGCTGACAAACCTGTTACACCGATCAGCAGAAAAGTTTCTGCTCTAGTCACTCTTGAAAGGATTATCCCTTCCTCGCTTAATCATCGCGCTTGATTCCGTCGCAACTTCTAAGTTAACAACTGGCTTCGTTTCTTCGTGATTGCCAGTCGGATTTCGTCTGCATACGTAAATGTAGAAGTGGGTCGTTACACCATTTCTTCCTCGTTGTCGCTCGAGATAAGCTCGGCCTTGTATCTCTCTCTCGGTGGCATCAAGCGCGCAAAAATTCGTGAAATATCCTAATCCCTAGTCAACGAAGATTATCCGCCAGATTACGGAAACGAAATATCATCCATCTCCTTCGAAAGAGGACGATCGAAAGAAATATACATCGCGTTGTTGTTCACGTGAAATTTATCGAAACGACGATATTTTTTGCGACGTTGATGCTACTACAATGGTTGAATAACAGGCGGATTCGACGCAGGTTTGCTTGGAAACTTGTTGCTTTTGCGCTCGGGCCGAAGATCAACAACTCTACTCGTCGATCATCGAGTGGAGTACGTCGAATTTTGGAACCCGCGAAAACACGGTTATACTCGGTTCTACGTTAAAACTACTGGCCTAAAATTACATACGGAAGAATAGAAATTAACGTAACGTAACGTTTGAATCATCGAGTTAACAAGAAGAGGAAATCTAAGAAGAGGAAAAAGAGGAAGAAAGGATCCCCGGAATAAATTCGATTTTTCGAGTCGAAAAATTTCTCTCGAAAAATTCTCTGAGGATGTAGGGCACGGGTGTGTTAATAAAGGCAGCGAGACGGGTTGGGATGGAACGTTAAACAGGGATTTGCAAGCACTGGCGAGCACTTGTAATCCCATCGATTCGATCTCGGTTTGATCACGTCACGCGCGGGAAGAACTTTCCTCTTGTTTTCTCGTTGTCACCTGGATGAGTGGCCAACTTCTCCCGTGAGAATAGAGGAACGGCGATGAAAGGATCCGTCGTCCCGAATCTTGGGACGACGAGCCTTGGAAACCGCCTCCCTCCCCCCTTTCGAATTCGAGGACCATCGCGTTCCACAGCCAAAAACTTTCCCCTTTGATCCTCCCTGTCCACTTTTCAACTTTCGACTTGGCCAGGTATTCCCGCTCGATTATTATACATGCGCGCATAAGGGAGGAGGGGAAGAGAAAAGGAAAAGGAGAAAGGAGTTTTCCAAGAAATTCCTTTCGTTCGTTCGGCAAAAACGGGACAGGAAGTGTGTCCCGGCGTAACGAAATCAAGCGGAGACCAAGCTTGCTGAAAGTCCAAAGCTTGAAGAGAGCAGTTTAGGGTGGAGGGAGGTTTCACTGGGAGGGAGGGACAAATGGGAAAACTTAGATTCGAGGAAATTTTAAATTACTCGCAACGCTTTGAGACGGTGCATCCGTGTTTCACAATAGTCCGAGAGGAGGAACTACTCGTCGTGGGAGGAACTCGTTCAGACTTCAATTTATCAATTAGAAGTTTGGAATGGACGATCGGCCCCCTCGTCATTAACACCGTTTCAGGGAAACGGTTTCTCTTCTTCCCTATGCCTCTAATTCCTCGTCCGATGCACAGACGTTGAGAAGAATGGATGCTCTTGTACCGTTATCCGGCCAAGAGTTAGCGAACATTTCGGAGGGCGGAGGGGAGGGGAGGGGAGGGGGTACGAAAAAAATGGGAGACCATTAGGTAATCAGAAAATCGTCGCTGGTAACGCTGGTTCTAATTCCTTTTCACTGGATAAGAATAGCACTATTTTTCATATTTCCATTTCTAGCTACCCCTCCTTCCCCGCATCCCGCTTAATTTTCCTACATTTCTCCTCTCCGAGGGCCACGATTATTTATTATACAGGCAGTTTATTGGCCAATATTTTACGTAATTGACGATTAGAACTGAAATATTTGGTTTTCGAAATGCGATTAACGTGCATGTATATAATCGCAATTAACGATCCGGCAAGATATTTAATCGTCCATTGAATAAACGAGAAAATTAGTTATTCGATAGCCAATTCAGATTAACTGTCGATCGATTATTAAAATTTTTTAATATTCATTCATTTAATATGTTACACTTTTCGTCGATTAATTAATTTCAAAAAAAAAAAAAAAAGAAACGTCACAAGTGCATCTTTTCAGAAACGAGATTTTACAAATTAATAATACATTTTTAAAGATCGTACAAAGTTTTCCGAAATTAAAGATTTTATCATTCTCTTCTTCGAATATCCCATTTAACTCGCCTACACGATTTCATTTACTTTTTCGTTTCATTTACTCCTTCGCAAACGTGAAGAAAAAAAAAAAATCTCCCACGAGAACGATTAAATGGCGAGACCAAAAGGTATTAAAAAAAAGACATAGATCGTTAAAAAAAAAAAAAAAAAAAAAAAAGTTCCGTGAAAACGGAAGAACGTTTCCTCCGGCCAATAAAACGCCACGTCGAGGGAATCGCGATTTAAACGAACCTACTCTCTTTCCCCGAACGAAAAAACTCCCGTTTAAAGTGCACGGTTGCATACCGGCTTAATATCGTCGACGCGTCGCGATGCCTTTTGAAAGCATGCGAGCCGCGAAGACAAGTGCACGGTAACGAAACGAAGTCGGTTATCTCGCGTCTTCGAATGTGTCTTGTGCACGATCGAAACGACTTTTCCGAACTTATGAACATTTTGCTTCGTTACTTTAATATTTAACACTTTAATATTTGCCTTGTATACTTCACGGCCATTCAATGAGCCAAATCAATGTTCCAAAGATGAAATTAGCTATTATTCCCGACCGGTTGACTTAATAATTCGATAATTCGATCGATAAATTCCCCCGTATTTGCCGATGCAACGATTATAAACTGGGACGGTCAGCCAGCTCGTAGAAAATTCGTGGCATCAGCCTCGAAACTAATCTAACGGGCGAAACCATTCGAAGCATCGGCACGTTCTTCTCAAACCATCTTCGTTCCAAAAATGAGCTACGCCCACACTCGCGACACACTCGATTTCGTCGTGAAGACGTGAAAAATGGAGAAATTCGTGGCGCACGTGCGAGAATTAATTGGAATTGGACGGAGCGGGACGCCTCTTCTCGGTTTCTTTGTGGAGGAAGCATTCGTTAGGCGATGCGCCGCAAAAGGCTTTGTGCATTCCAACGAAATCTGTCGTTCGTTACTCGTTATCTGACAATTATTATTAACGTTTGCATTCAGGCTTGGCTCGACGGACCAGTTGAACGGAAACCGCGTCGTCGGACTTGGAACAAAGAGCCGCGTCCTCGACTTAACTATTTCGATCGCCGCGTTTCTTACGTTCCTTTCGAGCTACGAAGGGATCAGGTGGGGGGGGATGGAAGCTATCCTCCTCGTACATGAATAATTTTATTTGTTTTTCGCTATTTCGATGGATCGTCGATCGCGTTGATTAAATTTCGATTAGGTTTGAACGAAGACACGTGACGAATTTCGTTCGTCAGAGGAGAAGAAAAAAAAAAAAAAAGGAAAGGAGTTTAATTAAAGTGGAGATGGCTCGAGCGCATTTGACGTCATTTTACCGAAATACGAACAGAGAGATGATTTCGATGTCCGTACTCGCGCGTAAAGCCCTATTCGCGGCTTCGTTTCCCGCGAAGATTTGTTTCCTCCTAACGGACAGCTACTTCTCACGTAGAGGCAGTAAGTTATATATTATGCGCATAGGAATGCAGGCTACCGCTATTATTGAGGATTTATATATATTTCGTTCGAACGTGTCTCGAAAATTTCAACGTGGCCAAACACGGAACCGAGATCCGTATGAATCTCCAGTATAGAGTGCTTTCCTATGGAGCTGTTCTAGCAATTCATAAATAAATCCTGTGCTGCTGTGCGATACGTGAACGTCATTTCTGATTTGATCGCTCGATCGAAAAAAACTCTACGTTTAATTGTTTTCACTCGTCAAATACTCAAAGTTTTCGAAATTTTTAATTATTCTCAGAAAAATTCACCAATAATCGTCCGCAACCTATCCACCTTTATCATGTCATTTTATATCTAAATTCCCCAGTATAAGATATCTTCCTATCTTCTAATAATTCATAAATAATTCTTGCGTTTCTGTGCAATAAATGAACGTTATTTCTGATTTGATCGATCGATCGAAGAAACTCTACGTTTGTTTTCACTCGTGAAATATCTTATTTTTGAAATTTTTAAATTATTCTCAGAAAAATTCACCGATAATCGTCCGCAACCTATCCGTCTTTATCATATCAATTTATATCTAAATTTTCGATTAACACGAATCTCCAATATAGGATATCTTCCCATGGAGCTCTTCTAATAATTCATAAATAATTCTTGTGCTTCTGTGCGATATGTGAACGTTATTTCTGATTTGATCGATCGATCGAAGAAACTCTACGTTTGTTTTCACTCGTCAAACATCTTATTTTTGAAATTTTTAATCATTCTCAGAAAGATTCACCAGTAATTATCCGTCTTTATCATATCAATATCGTTTTATATATTCGTTCTCGATTAATTTTGGAACCCTTACGGCGTCTTATTAGAAACACCCGGATTAATCGATTTCCATCACCGTTCGTTAACTCTCATAGCTCCTGTCTAGATTCAATAATGGAGGATCGGCGTTGTCGGACCGCTTTGAAACGATCCATTCTAAATTAGCCGGGCGGAGAACGCAATATATGTACACACACCGAAACGATATATCGGCCGACGATTGTTAAATGAACGGGTGCTCCGTTTCGATGGAATCGTATCTACCGCCCGTTTCCCGTGCCGGCGATGAATTCCGCGATGAAACGGCATCGTTTCAAGGAACAAAGGAGAAAGATAAAAGGCAAAACGTACCCGAAACGCATCCCTCAGCTCCTGCTCTTCCTGATCCTGATCGGTGGGGGCGGTTTCATTCGCACCTATGTTGCTCACGATTTCCACGAACTCTTCGAAGCTGACATTTCCATCTCCTGGAAATAACAAAAAAACCAAAAAACAAAAAAACGTATCATGCACGTCGCTCCTATTCTGTTTTTAGATGAATTTTCGTTTTCTTTTTTTTTTTTTTTTTTTTTCCTCTCATATTATTCTACAAGATGGCTGCCATTTATCTCGCAACGCCAGTCACCCAGAATATCTCCCATTTTTGCGTTTCTGTTTTTATTGTTTCTTTTTTTTTTTTTTTTTTTTTTTTTAATAAACAACACTCTTTATACGTACTTTATACGTATATTTTTTTCATAAACACGAGCACGCTATTCCTTTTGCCTCGATAAAATCTTTCTTTCTATTCGAGGGAAAGATTTTATTATTCCCTCCCCTCCCACCCTTTTTTTTTTATTTTTCAGCCGCTATAAGAAAAACTACTTGTTTCGAGCGGTAGAAGAGTAGAAAGAGTGATGATGAGAGAACATAAGCCGCGACATCGAGGGATTAACGAACTTTTCGACTCGGATGCGAGCGCGGAACGACGTTCTCAAACAAAAGCTGCTTTCCACCTTTTTTTTCGCATGAAAATCGCATTTTCTATTATTTGCATTTTTTTCTATCCCTTTTCTGTTACGTACCATGGGATATCTTGGGACCACGTGTGGAATTTTAAAGGGTGGAACAGAAAGGAGAAAGAAAGATTCCCTGGACAAAAGTTAAGAATTCCAGATAATTCCCGTGGGAATCAGGTTCGAATAAATTCCGACTGGAACGCAAGAGAGTCTAACTTGGTTTTTCAAGGAAGTGACAATTTTCCAGGAATGAGAAATCATTGATGTCAGAAGTTTAAATTTTATCTCTTTTGTCTTTAACCAAATAACTATTTCTTCGCCGAGAAATGTCTTTCTTGGCAATTATCTTCGAGCAAACAATCGAGTACTGTGTATACAGACTACGTAACTCAAGCTAACTGTTGTCACAAGGCTTAGATACTGAAGGTGGAGTTAAAAGATGGAAGAACGCGTGAGAACGTGTTGTGTGTACCTAATCTATTTGTCTCTCGTTTGCCAGGGGATTATTTATATCGCAATATTTCATCCAAGTGACATTTAATGTAACTGAAGATTCGAGAACAAAATTTCAATCTTGCGAGATGAATTTAACTATCATATCTAAGAAACTGCAGCTATGAATTAGAAATTAACTAACCTTGATGATTTATGAATAACCCTGAAATATAATCTGTCACCAACCTCTTTATATTCCTGGCAATGTTTTGTCTACGATAATTGCATCTAATTTTATAATCGAGTCTAAAAATACGTGTCTATTCGTATGGATACCTTAATTATCCTTAAAAGATTTACGCAGCGATGTAACTGTCCGAAAAATAGTTTGAAAACTATGGAATAAGCATAAATTTTATTTCCATCGAACGCTATTCCGACTCTTAATTTTATCTAATAATAAAATTTTCTCTCAATAAAAAATTTCGAAAATTATTCTCAAGTGGATTCTTCGGAATATTAAACAATATTCTTGAGAATTGTCCACTCGTAGTTTAAGAAAAATCGTTGTCTCGTCACATCGAAAGAATAATAGTTATCTCGTACGTGGAAACATGTCTCATTGGTAAAACCGAAGGAAACGTTGAAACGCAATCCATAAAATTTACACACGCGTCTTCTTCGAACTTGTAGCAGTAAATTAGTAACGTGGATATCGTTCAAACAGAATCCTTCATCCTCTCCCTCCCCTTATACGATCCAAATATTATTCCATCGTAGTATCTCGCGACTTAGACGCGATTAACTCTTGTATCTTATGGAGGATTTCGAACGCTTCTATATATATATATATATATATGTACATGAAGCGTGCGTAATCGCGTGTCTAACTCGACGTTCATTTGAACTTATGCACACGAAGTTATCGCGGCACGTTTACAAAGATAAGCAACGTTCGTTTGTACGAGCGATTAAACGTCCCGGCTAGGCGTGAAGAATTACTCTTAACGTCCTTCGCTTTTTTTTTCCACGACAAATTGGATTATCGCCATTCGAGATTCGAATGGAAATCGGAGGATTCCTTTTGTTCCGCCAACTGGAAACCTTTCGAAATCGACAAAACTGTTATCGTGTTTCCGGCTAACCTGTTCCAATTAAAAAAAAAAAAAAAAAAAAAATCTACCCGAAACACGCCGCAAAAAAAAAAGAAAAAAAGAATGGAGAGAAATGAAACATGGCCTCTTAACGATATGAAAATTATATTTTGGATTATACACATATTTGATACGATTAATGATTTTTCGCAATTTGTTTAATTAACGCAGAATTATCAGCAGAATTATTATTGATGAGTCATATACGCGCAATCGCGTAATTCTTATCGCCAATCACTCATTCATTTTTAAAATATATATATATATATATATATATATATATATATAAATACAGCTATTTTTATTTAGTTTTTTTTTTTTACGACTTGTTACTAAAAAAAGAATATTGTAATTCAATAAGAAACAGAAATGACTCGTCACAAAATCCGACGCGAAATCTAAATCTGAATCGTTAAGTAGGCGAGGAAATTTTAATTGGTGGATCATTAGGACATTTACCACGAGTTAGCAGGCTGGTAGACTCTCGGGTGTCGCAAAACCGGGCCCTTAAACCAGCTTGTCTTTGGATAAAAGTCTGCCATGCCAGCCGACTTTTGCACCCACTTGCCGTTACGTTTATTCCAGCTTTTTTTTTTTTCTTTTTTTTTTTTTGAACCACGCGTTTATGCTCGGACGCATTGGTATGCGCGTGGCACACATGGACCCGTAAAGTACTCTTGGTTTACTTATCCCGGAGTTTGGACGGGAAATTTCAGGAACGCGGCCAACGACATAATCAGAGTAACCGTGCACCACTTTGGAATCTCTCGACGAGTCTTGAGATTCCCCCGTCCCAGCTCGCCGAGTTCATCGACAAAGAGCGTGGCGGAAAACCGTGCTCTCCTTGAAAACTAGTCGCTTCGCGATCCTCAGCCACCTCTCACGGAATAAATTAGAGCTTGTGCGCAGCGTTTCCTCCAAAAAAAAAAAAAAAAAGAAAAAGAAGAAAAAAAAAGAAACGCTCGGCCGTACCCCTTAATTCCTTTTAAAACTTATATTTCATCTGTTGTCAAAATTGTTTACCGGAGAAGAATTATTTTATTTTATTTTTTTTCCTTTTCTCTCTCTCTCTCTCTCTCTCTCTCTTTCTCTCTTTGTTTCGTTTGTTTTCGACGAATATATAGATTTCGATTCCTTTCATATTTCATCGGGGGATTTTCTGCAATTTGTAAACTGCGTTAAACTCGTGAATAATTGCGAGTGAACGTGTCGCGGAGAAAAAAAAGAAAAAGAAAAATATGGAGAAACATAGTTGTACGAAGGTGCGATAGCAACACCAGGGATTACATCCGTTACAGATGCAGAAGCCGTAAATTTAAAATTCGTCGCGCGTTTCTAGACTAAGGAAGGATCGGCACATATAAACGGTAACGAAACGGATGGCGGTTGCACGAATAAACCGCAATTCATTCAACCGCATTTCCCTCGCATCTCCCGCAAGAAAAACGTGAAGAAGAAGATAAAGCGGGAATTGTTCAATTGCTTGTTCGTGCTTGTTCAATTTGTTCGAACCGTGAAGAACGGTTGCGTTCCCTGTCCATATCCTTGATATTAGCCCGGAATCGAGATCAATACATATAAAACCGTGCTATTTATTGGAAACGTCTAAATATTATCGTACGTATTATTATTATATCGTTTAGAAAAATTGATAACAATGATAATTCGAACAAGATAAATTATTGAGATAGGAGGATAGCTTCATCGATACGTTTCAGGGCGCGTGGCTTCTCAGGAAGTGACGTCAAAGGCGAACAGAGGAGGATCACGCGGAACCTAATACGTCTCTGACGGATCATGGAATATGCAGAGACCGTGCGCGTCTGTCCGGCGAACATGCAAAATTGCAATGGAAGGGATGGTTGTTTATTCAACAACGTCACACAGGATCAATTTGTCCGTGCAGTTAGTTAGAATTTTGATCGTTTTGTAAATCGAATCCACTCACGTAGTCGGTATCGATGGTGGTTCACTTTGAAAGAGTGATTCTCGTTTTGTAGGAAATCGAAACTCTACGCGCTCTCATACCGTACCGTTTCCATGTATGTACATAAGCTGTGTGTACGTTAGACGTGTATAATAGTTGTACACGAATGTTTTGCATTTCGAGCGAAACGTTTTAATCCTTCCTTTCCATGCGTTCAACAACGCAACGTTCGTTTGGAAATATTTCGCGATATATCCGTATTGATAAATGTTAGTCACCTCGGATGAAACGGGAAATTTAGATGTCGTCGATAAAGATAACGGTGATTCGGCGCGCGTCGATAACGATTCATCGATCGAAAAACCATCAAACGAATCAATTTTAATTGTGATTCGTTCCCCGGCCCGTCTGTATTTCAAACCTCTAAAAATAACACGTTACACGAAGCGTTTCAAAGCGTGGACAAAGCTAGTGAAAAATCGAGGTAGTCGTTGTTTGGCCGCTCGATTTGAATTTTCTGCGTATTCACGTATTTCCAATAAAAATGAATTTTCAAGAATCTTCGTACACATTTTGTAGTATCTTGATACTAGATGAAATTTGCGAAAATACATATGCGCGTTATATACAAAGTGTTGTGATATTAAGGCGAGATTTCGTTCGTTTAACAATACGGATCTCGAATTTCAAAACTCTCGTTCAGATGAATCAGCGTGCCGTGACAAGTATCTTGGAAATTAACTTGGACGAAGTTTCGATGCAACGTTGTGCACGCGCAGAACGTTATACAGAATAGAGAGACGAATATACTCCGCGAGCGAGCACTCGCTTACCCGCGCCCTTTTTCACCGATTCATTTAAAATTCTCGCCAATTTCCTACCCCGAATACTTTGAAATTCCACTCGCAATTTCTACTTCAAACTCGCAAACGCGTCAACTTTCCCTTCCACGTAATGACAATAGCAAACAACAGCGTGCAAAGCCGTGGAAGCGCCGTACGAAAGTTTCGACGTGATAAATTGATTCGCACAGGTCTCTTCGCGGATTAAAAATAAACTCGAAATCTGGAGCTGGAGATTCTCGTTTTCAATCCCTGGGACCAATATTCCTCCCTTCGTGACTGCAATTTATACGGAACCAACCTCCAAGCCAATTTCTCACGACCGCTAATTCCCGCGTAAACCTGGCGGACTCGTACGATAACAGGGATGGCGAAAATCAATTTGCGCCTCCAACTTTCTCTCACACGTGCACCGTTTCATGCACCGTGAATAACGATCCGTGGCTTCGAGTTACACTTCGAGCCACCACCGTCCATGATCCGTGCCGATCGACCTCCGCGACGCACGCAACAACGTCCGACACACCGATCGACGTGGCATCGTAGTTCGATTGACGTTCGATGCGTGGAATGGTGCGCGCTGGATCGTGGTAAGTCGAGACCGGCGGAGAAGTGGATCCATTCAAACGAAGCGATGGATGTCGGATCGAAGCGATGTCATCGTCGGTGGAATCTCTCTATCTCTCTCTTTCTATATATATATATTTTTTTTCTTTTCTCCGTTTTTGTCGATGTGTCCGTGCGCATTTTCCTTTCTTTCTTTTTTCTATTTCTCTTTTTCTCTTTGCGCGCACACAGGCAAACGTATTCATTCGTTGATACGAGATGTATGAGCACTGGTCTCGTTTCGCGTGCCTACTTCTAATTACACGTGCATCAGCTTCCGAATATCGAAATTCGAATTCGGTGTTGGCGAAGTATCGCGCTAAATCTGGGAACCAGACGTTGAAACTGGAATTCTTCCATTGTGCTTCCATTCTATAAGCGGGAATTGCATAAGTGCCATTGACCAAATATTGATAGTTACGTTTGCGAGTGGCGAGACGAAAGACAAATTCTCGTTAAATTCTTCAGCGAGAGGTGTAACGTGTTTAGAAACGGCAAACATTATTCAATTAGTCCTCGCAGCATGTGCAACGGTTCGTACAATCCAACTTGTAATCAAGCGCTCCTCTCGAAGCCTCCCAAAGCTGACGGAGAGAAACTGTTCGAAAAGTCTGTTGAGACGGCGACGAGCAAATAAACGATAAGAAAATAAGGAGTCTCTCTCTCTCTCTCTCGTTGCAGATTTCGTATCGAGATCAAGATTCAAAAGATTGGAGTCAAATCGTTACATCGATTCGTTGCGTACGCGTTGTTTATTCACCGGATCGTAAAATTAATAAAAATGGTGTGCGAACGCGATCGAGCCTTTCACGAGCGTCACACACGTTTCCTCGGCGCAAAGCTAACCGGCGTAATAACTTGGCGACACACGTCACATAGAGAGGGGAAATTTTACGCGCCGTAAACACGATTCGCAATTGACCACGACAGCTTTCGGATTCGTTACGGCAAATGGGCCAGCGTGGCGTTTGTTTAGGCGTGCGGGTAATTTCGCGGAACAATTTCCGTTTTTAACGAAGGCTTTTCACGGTTACGGCTCAAGTACGCCATTTTTACTCGATTCGTCGCGATTTGATTAAGGTGAAATCTCCCCCCGCCTACGCTACGTATTTCTTTGCGTCGATTTTAAATCTTCGAGTAAACAGTTAGAATCTCATTTCACGATTCTAGCGTGATATTTGACGAATGAACAAGCACCGAGAAGTCTGGAATAATTTGGATAAATGGACAGAGTCGAAGATTTTTAACGTATTCTCGATCTTTTGGTCCGAATAAATATATGAATATATTCTTAATAATAATGATATCTCGAAAGACTTTTATCGCAAAAGCAGAGAATCAACGACGAGGAGATTACCTTTTTGGCGAAGGAGGAATCAGCAACAGGTATCGATGCCCTTATATGCATCCCATCGTTGAGAAGAAGCGCGGTGAATCCGCACTAAGAGCAACATGTTCTCTCCGCGCGAACAATATCCACTTTCGTTTCGATCTTAGATTCGGTTCATGGTGATCGCGTAACATTTAAAAAAAAAAAAAAAAACAAGCATAGTTCAATTTTCAACAAAATCCTCGTCTTATTTTGCTATCCTCGTCTAACGTAACAAACTGAAAGGATAAGAAAAAAGGGAAATTTCAAATCGCTTCCTAGGAATGATCTTAATTCTCCACCATTTCATTTGGAAAACGTAATCAATGAAACGAAACATCTCTTCCTCGCTACTGACTCCCAAAAAACTATGTGGAGTTCGAGGCGAGAAGTGCATTCCTAGCACCGAGGAATAATTCTCGAAAATTACACGCAATTAAGACGTCGCTCGAACATAAGCGTAACACAATTACAGTTCTAGGAATCTCGATCCAGATATCGACTTCTTCCACTGATCTGTATAGCATCCGTTCCACGGATCCAAGTTCGTGAAACAACGTCAACAAAGCCGATTTCGAGAGCGTGCAAGGAGACTCGTCTCATCCAATTCGAACGTGCCTCTAATGAATTTAACCACGTGGTCGGAAACGACGTTACGAATTTTAACGAATCCTGGCCCCTGGTCGTATTCCTCGATGCGCCGCGTGCACGGTTTCGTTTTCGCTTGCAGGATCGTTGAATATTAATGGGAAGTTTTCGATTAACACCACGTCCGAGGGTGGCTTTCGAGAGAGGCGATGCATTTCGTTCGCTTCGCTTTCGCGATACACCCCTGTGTCCGGGTTAATAGAATAGCGTGCTATTCACCCACCGTTCAAAAATACAACGGAAAATATTTGGAGCGCGAAAGAAATGCTTACCGTCGATGTCGATCTCCTGCAACATGGTGCGCAGCTCCTCGGCCCTCGCGAATTGCCCCAACGAGCGCATCACCCTGCCGAGTTCCTCCTTCGTGATGCTTCCGTCCCCGTCCTTGTCGAACAGTCTGAACGCTTCCCTGAATTCTAAAAACAGAATAAAAAAAATTCGACGCGATTAAATAAATGTGAACCGATGTTACCGATCGAGACTCGAGTTTTCGTTCCTTTCACTCGTGGCGGGATAAACAGGCGGTCGTTCAAGAATGATTCGGGCGAGAAGGGAAGATTAAAGGCGAGAAAAAGTGTTTAAGGGACGTGTCACGGAGTGGCGCGCAGTGAAATTTCCTTCCGGTCTTAATGCATCGTCGTTCGAATAGCGCCGCTATACTTTAATCCAAGCCAACTCAAGGTTCGTACCATATTTAAAATTCTACTCTACGCACGATATTCTCGTCGTTGGAATAATACTCTTAAAGAATTCCTCTCGTTCCGAATCGAGAATAGATGAACGAGCGAAATATGTGTCTCGTGGTTAATTATGTCGGCGGGGAGGGGAGAACGATCGAAATGGAAGAAATCAAAGAATGAATTGGATGAGTCGCGAGTTACGAAGACGAGTCGAGGAAGCCCGATCTCTTTTTCCTTTGATGAAGGATTGGAAGGAAGGGTAAGGGTCATCGGGGATGATTAAACGATCCGATCGATAACATCCCGCGATGTTTGATGCTTGCCACGATGAGAACGATGAGGGAAAGGACAAGCTTGGTCGGACTTGGATCGTCGGTGCTTGACTCGACCGTTTAATAGCCTCGTTTCACGGCCCATTGATTTTGTACGTACCGGCGGGGCTATGGTTTTCCTATAAGCACATTCTGCACCGGCGTATCTGCACGCGCTATTGTGCTCGAGCGAGAGACAGAGAGGAAAGGGGAAGGGAGGAAGAGAGGGAAAGACAGAGAGAGAGAGAGCGCGATTTTGCGCTAATGGATAACGGAGAGAAGAAAAACCGCGGGGGAAGGGGCGACGACAAATAGATGCTGCTTAACCCGGTTACTGGTTTGTGCGGTTTTCTGATTTTTCCTTCCCCTCCCCCTCCATCCCGTTCGTCCGTTCTCTTTCTTTACTTTACGTTTTTCTTTTACGCGTGCAAAAAAAAAAGAAAGAAAGAAAGAAAGAAAGAAAGAAAGAAAGAAAAAATAAAGGACGAGAACGATTCGAAAACGAAGTTGGCAGATATAACAGATGGAATGGAAATTAGAAAAGAGTCGAGGAATAGAAAGACGGAATGATTTCTCTCGGATGATACGTGTAATTTAAAAAAAAATAGCGCGGTAAAAATTTCGAGGATATCGACCGACATAAATAAGGGGGATTAAGCCATTAGTTTCTATGCTTCGAGGAAAATCTTCTCGTTTGCCCGAAACGGTAAACTTTCGTCATTCGTTTCCTGGGGAAAGTAACGCGAGCAATTTCTCTCGAACATATCGCGGAATGTTTTTCGTGAAAAATATATCTATCGATATCTGTATATGTATCTATGAGTAGACTGCGGATTTTTATGCAGCTGAAACGTGTTCAATATTAATATATAGAAAATAGGATATAAATATCACGAATTAAAATATATTCAGAAGATAGAGGAAAGAATGCTATTGAAGTTTTCTGTTTTATCTCGGTTTGTTGCCGAGATATTAGGATTCAAAGTTTGCATAATACTTAAGATGGCGCGAAGATTATGAATAGATCCTAGCGACCTAGTGACCTACAATTTTTCCTGAAAAATTTTCTATGTTTTCTAGAAATCGCGTATCACGCGTTTTTCCCAGAAATTATGTCTGTCACTTGTCCGAAGTTTGGGATAGATAATTTAATGAAAAGAAACGCGAGTTTAAGCAGATAATAAATAATTAAAAATTCTCCTTTCCAACGATCGCTCGTTCGATGACGAGAAATCTCGTTTTAAAATTTTAATACACTTTTAATCGAGCTTCAAAGTGAATTACGCGACAATTTTACTGTTTATCTATTTATTAAGATATTTTAGATCGATTTTTAATTGCCAATAAATAAAAAAGAAAAAAAAAACAATGTCAAAAATACTTTTACTTTTACTTCCTTTTTTTTTTTTTTTTTTTCTTCTCCATATCAATCAATTTTTGAAATATTGCATACCTATTACGACCCTCTCTCTGTATCAAATATATATATTTTTTAATTAAAAGTTTACGAAGCGCATCAGTGAAAAGGGTCAGGCTTAGACGATCGTATTCCCTGTCGAAAACAAACGGTGAAAACCATAGCAGTCAGTTCGAATTCTAAACGAACGTACGTCACGATACTTTTGATTGCTTGTGACGTAAACGTCAAAAAAAGCAGTTGCCACGGCATCCAACTCGCAGTTAGAAATTTAGTCTCTCCGCGATCCACTTGTCAACGATATATATATATATATACGATACGTATGACGAGGAAACTGCTCGTTGCGTTTCGTATATTCGAAGTTTCTCCCCTGTTTTGACAGAGCTAACGAAGTGGCGGCTTGTAACGACGATTGAATATGCTATACGTATATGTATCTGATAACTGAAACGTGAAACGATTCTTTCCAATTTGCGTGCAAAACATAAGCCGCGTAACATCGTTCTTTTCGGAATTTCTTTCATACGAAATGTCTCGTATGAGGGATCATTGATTAATTAAAGGGGAAAAAATATGTTACATTCGATGTCTCTATCTATCCCCAGTGTTCTCTGTTTAGTATTATAATTTTCAGTGGAAACACAGTTGTTGAAACGCAACAACGCGAATACGCGAAGTGTATGTTAATTAAATTGATAGTAACAGGTCAAAGTGATATGAATAAATATTTGAAAGACAATGATACTTGCAATTCAATTTATAAACAATAGATTGTGATTGTCAGTGCGTATCAGTGAATTTTCATTCTCGCGGAATGGATCTAATTATGAATATAACGAAATGAAAATACTCGCTAATTAATCATGGCAAATGGCAGAGAAGTTTTGCGAACGCGAATATTTAAAATGGAAACAATTTTATCATCCCCGCGAATTCGACTATAAACTTACATCGAGTTTATTTAAAACGCATAAATTCTGTAATACGATTTAAAAAAACATTGCTGGATCATGATATTTATTTCTGATAAAATATCCTCAATACATGTAATTCCAGAAATAATATTCCATAGGATTCGTACCGTTATCGAAATATAATACAGAAGAATGAATCGTGAACGGATATTGTTAGGTTTCGCCAAATTGAATTTGTATTAAGCGTTACCCCCGTAATATCACATTTTACGCTCGAAATTTAAACAGAAAATCTTCATTTCGTTTGTTTCGTCCATTAAAATGAAATGAAAAGCAGCTTCGATTCGTAATTAACGCGAATCTCTTTCATTTCCTTCAAAAAAAAAAAAAAAAAGAAAAGAAAAAAATCCATCAAATAATTAGATTGATTTTAATTAAAAAAAAAAAAAAAATCTGATCTTATGCGATTACTAATAAACTCTTTATGAGAGCAACTATCTCGTATCCGATTAACGTACTAATCTCACTCACCTTTCATTTGAGATTTGGATATATTGCTCGGTATCTTGGTGGACGACTCAGAGGCGGATTTTTTCGGCGACGCAGGTAAGGAGAAGAGGACGTTGGTCGACAATTTGTTGGCCTCCGTGGACGAGGAGGCCGTGGTGAGGTGCGACGTGGTGGACGACGTAGCCGGCGTGGTGGTCGTACGGGGTTGTTGGGCCTGTTGCCACTGCCACCGGCATTGCTGCTCCCTCTGCTCTGTCGCGGTGGACGATATCGACGCCTCTGATTCCGCGGGCACGAATGGCGCGGCCATTGACGTGACAGTCATCGTGGACGTGGACGTGGACGTCGGTGTTGTCGGCGTGGTCGTCATCGTCATCGTTATCGTGGCCGTCGACGTCCTCGGGGAACAGCTGCTCGTCGTCGTCCCTTCTTGCCCCTCGCTGTTCCCTACCGTCCCGCTGCTCTGTCTCGTCTGCGAACAATTTTCGTCCCCTACCTCGTCAAACACCATAATTTACGCATTTTTTCGTTAACGCGCTGTGCAAATTTTAGAAAGAATGAATTCTCGCCAAGGAGAGGAAACGATTAGCACGAATTCTCCAGTCTCTCTCTCTCGAGCTAACGAAACTCTCTAACGAAATTTTTTCGGAGAGGAGGTTTTTGTACTCTGATTGCTCTTCGAGGAAGAACTGGAGGAAGGGAGGAAAAAGAAAATAGAAAAAAAAGGGAAATCCTTACGAGTTGCGAAAGCTGGTTCGCAATTGTGAGAGAAGGGTAAAAAAAGAAAGAAGGAAAGAAAGAGAGGAGAAAAAAGAATCGTGATTTAAATCGTTTTCCAATGGACGACTATGGATCGGGCTAGCCACAGGTGGCACACGTAACGATGGACACGGTTCACGACACGGGGAAAACAATGGGACGAAGAATGGGATATCGAATCGAGCGAGAGAGAAATTATGTTTCCTAACCGAGCAGAGACCATCTCTCTATTGGCTATCCCTTTTTACGAATCTCTCGATTCGTTCGCCAACGAAACGCGTCGTCGAAACATCGGATTTGGCCGGGAGAGCAAATAGTTCGGTTCGAGTCTATTGCTAGGCTAGAGAACTAAGACGGAATTGGTCCAGGTGGAAGTGGAGCGAAAAATGCGCACGAATCCGAACGGTAACGATCGCGAAATGTCAGGTATTCGTAGTTTCGTGGCTATAAACTTGCAGACACGTACCGCAACCGTATCATCGTGCGAAGTTTATCGGTCGTGCGGCTTAGAAGCACAACCACAAACGTGTTTTCGCGCTGTTCTCGGTAATCGTGTCACGCCTTGATGGCCGGCTTGACGTTCACCTCCTCCATACGACGATATATTGCCGGCAATATCAACACCCAGTAATTGATGGGAGTAATTGATGCGGTCCGTATCAACCGATCAGATTTCGACACGAGGATCTCTCTAAAACTATTATAAGATAATTATATAGATAATTTGCCCGATTTGAGTCGATTTTCATTTTGATCCCCAATTGATCATTCTCTGGGAGGGGAGGGGGTAAACGATAAATTTTAACTTTCTCTTGATTTTTAATCTTGTAAAGAAATTAAAAAAAAAAAAAAAAAAAAAACAAAAATGGATAAGTCGGCGAGAAAGTTTGTCAATTACGATTTTAATTGAAGTGTGGATTTAATAACCGCAATGAAAGAGCTTAACTTTGAGTCGAATTGATTTATGAAAGGAGCATGGCAGAAAATGGTGGAGTGTATTTCGAGCGGCAGAAAGGAAGTTACGAAGGCGGTTAACTCTATTTAAAGAATACGAAGCTCCGTGTTACTCGGCGTACGATAAAAGGATCTCTCTTTTAGACGTAGTAGAATATCGACATAATGCATACACGTCACGACGATAAACCTGGGATCAGACTACTCGTTGCAAATTGCCGTCAAAACGAGAAAAACATAGCTCGGGGGCGCGGATCGATCACAATCTTTCGGTAAAATCAAGCTTGCTACACGCGACCGCTATAAATTTCATATTCTCGGGCAAAGAGAAACGGGTGCTCGTAATTTTCGCGAATATTCTCGCGATAGAGCTCGAAATAGGAACGAATTAAATTTTTTCTTTTTTTTTTTTTTTAAAGTTTGCCCAGATTCCGAGGAGAAATCAAAATTTCGATTCGAATGACAAGGACAAGGAGAGGGACGTTCGATTTATTGAATTCCGCGCAGCTTTAACGGATCCTGGCCAGATCTGAAAAATTACACGGAACAGTATCCGTGAGAAGAATTTTCGAATTTCAAAGCGAACCGACGGAGAAAGTTTGAAAATTTCTTTTCTTTCTCTTTTTCCTTCTCCCTCTTCTTTTTTAATAAGTGAATTTTACTTTAACAAAAGGCCACGAATGAAAACTCTTCGCTCGAGGTTCCATCGTTGCAAAAGAGCGGTGATAAAATCGAATTCTCGTTAACTCGTCACGCGTTGGCCGATCGCTCGTGACAGTTTTGTGTCCTCCGAATTTCGACGATTCCTCGGATCGTGCGCCGATTTAAATTACATTTCATCGCCGCCGCCCATTGTGGACAACGTGAACGTAGACTATTTTCCCCTTTCCAAAGGGAAGGAGGGGTACAAATTCCATCCGAACGCGAATTTCTCGTTTCTGCCTCGTCTTGGCCGACCGCACAAAAGGGCGTGTCTTCGATACCTAATTATAAAAGCGGTTTCCATCCTTCCCCCGTAATCGCTCGTTAGCCATTCCTTCCTTTTTTTCTCTCCCCTCTCCCCGATTAACCCGATTATCGGACGGTTGTCTTTAATTAGCCGCGTAATTAAAATTCCTTTGGCCGAAACTCGAAAAGCAAATCGATGCAAAAAATAAAGCGTGGAGAAGCAACAAACGCCGGTTATCTCTCTCCGCGAAACCCGTTCCTTCACTCGAGCGATTAATGGCCTCAACTAGAAACTAGAAAATGGCAGGATCGAAAGAAGAATTATCGGTTGCCCGTTGCAATCTATCATGCAGATAATTCGATTACCCGTCTCCTTTCGAAGCCAGATGGTCCAGTTGCAGGCCAGTCGGTTAATGAAATAACAGGGGACAGGGCGATACACGCGCAAGTTCCATCCGCCAGACACGGAAATTGCATTGCCACCGATCTTCCAAAACATCGTTTCTGCCGGAATTAAGGCGGAAGTCGTGGGATTCGCCATCAGTTTTCTCGTCTCGATCCGTCTCGAAAGCGCGGCCGCGTCTCATTCACGTATATTGAAGCGGCGTGATGACACGCGCGCATCGTTGATAACCTTCTCGACACACGGACCGCTCTCCGATTATTTCCTCCCCCGTGGAAACTCGATTAGCGACAACGACTGGACTAATCGCACGACAAGTCGGAGGATCTCGTCGATGAGGAGACGTATCACACTCGTGCCTGTTATCGTCCCCTACTTCGTTTCGAAAGAGTGGCGAAATTCTAGTGGAAGGGCAACGCTCTGACTCGTATCGAGCCCCGCAATAAACGCTTAATTAACTCGTCTTAGAGGCGAGCAACCTAACGAGATGGCGAACGATTCGACAACGGGTGCTCGATAGAGGGAAGGAAGGGAAGGGAGACGATTAGATGGACGTGGGGGGGAGGGGTAAGTTAACGATCCCCCGAGGACGATGCACGAATCTTGGCGCAACGATCGTCGGAATGCGGCGGCGGCGGCGGTGATTAAAAGAACGCTTTCTTCGAATACCGATGAGAAAGGTGGCGCGCAAAATGGAATTTCTGATGATATCGCGGTTGCTTGGGGAGACGCTCGCGCAATTTTCTGGGTTAAGACGTTTAATTAAAACGCGCGATCGGAAACGGTGTCGGCCGGAAATTGTGCGAATTTCATCGAATTGGCGCGAATTGGGTGGATCAAAGTAAACGAACGAACGTCATGGAAACGTTCGCCTCGCCTCGCCTCGCCTCGCCTCGGGCGTAATTATTCGCCGTGGTTAATCGTTCCGTTTCTGAAATCGCGTCAATTAACGTGGTTAACAGGGTTTCACGTGAAACGAACTTCTAACCTGTTGTTGAAACAGACGTTGCGCGACGGAGTTGAATCGGCGAGTATCGAGTCTGAAGAAGAACCGAAGTAGAGATGAATCGTAGAATTAAAGCAACGCGCGACGAGCGTATCGCGGCGAAGGTGGAGGGAAAGCGTTGGAGATGCGAGGCGGTCGATGAGGGATAGAAAGGGGGATAGGAAGAAGGAAGTTTTCGAAGGGTTGAGTCGGTGGCGCGATAAGACTCGGCACTCGATCACTCTTGTCTCGTATTTTGATTGAACGAGAAACGAGAAAACTTCGACTGACTTGAACGCGCTGACGATTTGCATGCGACTACCGAGTCCGTGCCAGCCTGCATACGGGAGATAGCATTTTATGCGGCTATTAAACGTTTAATTTTTTTTTTTTCTCTCGCTGGAAAAAAGATTGGCGGAACTATCGAGACGCAAAAGTTACGTTAGTTTCTCATAATTGATCTTTGGTAAAAACGAGGAAAAAAGTAAAATGTTGCGATCGATTTCGAATATTCGTAAAATTTACGTAATTTTATGCTTCCCCTGTAAAAATCAACACCCTATTTCACAGATCATATTTAACGAAAAAACAAAAGAAGCGAAGGTAGCGTATCATCGATAGCGATTTATCTTTAATCGGAATGCATATATTTAAGAAATTATACACTCATATATATATATATATATATATATATATTCGACGAGAAATTTCATCTCGGATTAGTGCAATTTGTAGACGACGTGTACGCGTGATTACCGCGTCTTGCGAAATTTACATAAACGCAAACTGCTACGACAAGCTGGTATCTCGTGGTAAGCGAGTAAGCAACTGCCTGCTCGACATTATTCGATCAACGAGTCGACCACCGATTCCCCGAGAATTCCGCCTGCGCTGACCGCGTCTGGCAGAATCTTTCTAATATTCAAGAGCGAGATAACTAGATAAGACACAGGCCGAGTATATCAGCGGTTAAAGTACCGCCGTCCCATCCTCTCTTGTCGCTCAATCTTCTCTCCCTCCGATCGTTTTCCATTCTACCACCTTTTACGACCTACCTCCTTCAAAATAACGTCGAAACCTGTTTCTCGCGCGCGCGACGGGGCCAACGAACCATTTCTCTCCAATTCACGGGGAGGTGTTGGGCAATTTGACCAGTACTCGGTGCTAATAATAATAGGGAATTACCAAGAATTAACCGATTAATCGGCAAGCTGGAAAGGGAGAGAAACGCGTTGAGGGCGAACTCGTTAGCGTTGCGGCTGACCGCCCGTTTACGACCGATTTCGCGCGACACGCAGCCATAATTCAGCTTATGAGAAAGGAAATGATGCCGAGCTGCCGATATTTCTAATCCCTCGAATCCCGCAATTGGAACGTCGGTTTCGAGTCCTCGATCCGAAAGTTTTCCAATGGGAATTCGATTCATTATTTCGTTTATTTACGTTTACTTTTCTTTCTTTTTTCTTTTTTTTTTTTTTTTTATTACCAAAGAAAGATAATTCTATTCGATAACGAAGGTTATCCGATAGCGATCGATCGAAGGAAAACATTTTACACCTCACCCCGGTAAGGGTTGAAAGAACAGTTATCGCGATTTTCTTCAACAAAGATTTATCTTTCGACGATACATTTCTTGGAAGATGAGATGAGAGGAAAACGAGGTCGAGATCGAAAGAAAACACACGGCCTATTTCATACCTTCCCAAGATTTTTCCCTCTGTCTCTATTACCGCAATCTTTCTTTCCAAACGATCGTTATTTCTTTTTAATAAAGAAAGCGTTTCGCGAAATTCGATCATCGATATACGATAATTTATATTGTTCGAAATAGATAGAATCGAACAAAAAAAAAAAAAAAGAAAAAGAAAGAACAATCGCGGCTCGAGTAACGACGATAAATAATAGACGGATAGACAACTCTCTCGTCATTCCGCGCTTTTAAATCACGCGCTTGTTTCCTCCTGTATTGAATAGCTTGATTATTCGCAACGGATCAACGACACCGTTCATCGCCTCGTCCATTAAATCCTTTGTTCCGTTCGGACGCGTATCTCGCGAGCCGAATAGCGGCGAGGCGAATCGAGACAGGAATACATGATCCGGCCTCGAGGTCGGCGACAAACGCGAGCCCCTCGAAACACGGCCCACCCCGGCTGGGTGACGCATGGGCCTACGTGTCGAGTGCGACCGCATACTCGGAGGAATTTAGCGTCGCTTCGCGCACGTGGATTCGACGATGTTCGCCGAGTGTTTTTGTGCTTTTCGCACGGGGCTTGCGCGTGTCGCGATATTTCCTCTTCGGGAGCTTTCTTTTTCTTTCTTTTTTTTTTTTTATTTTACGCGGCGAGGAATACGTGTTTCGAGGCGCGGCATGCTTTTTCGAAAGCAATCCAACTCGACTACTATACCACGAATCGCGAATCGAACGTGCGTTGAGAAAGGGAGGAATGGGAAAGGGAGGGCGATGCGGCTGGCCCGATGACGCGAAGAGCGCCGCAAGAAAGTGATTAAATTTTCTCGTTTAATCGTTCCTCGTTCATCCATCTTCGAAACGTCGTATCTCGGGTTTCAAATTTGTTACGACTAACGAGAAGCAAACACTCGCGTCGAAAAAGGAGAAGCGTCTCGCGATCTGGAGGAGTCTGTCAAATTCTTGGGTTATTATAATATTTCGTTGCTCGCACGATCCGAAAATGAAGTACTTGAGCGATACCCGAGCACTTGAACGAGATAATGGGAATAACAAAAGGGAGTAACAAAATGTAATGGTTGAGCGATGGAATTTTGAATTTCACCTCGTTGGGAAAATTGCAAATCTGGAGGAAACACGATTCGATGTGACTGCGAGCCGACGAGGTTAGATCGAGACGGGGATTTACACGTGGGCACGTTTCACACGGAAAGAGAAACGTGCTCGATTTTTGTCCGGTATCCATCGGATCGGTAAGGAAGGGGAAGAAAATTTGGAAATCTAGCTGAATCAGCGTTTCTTATTACGCGTGCTTGCTCGTTCTTTTAAGTTAAGGATGCTCGGTCGTCGAGAAAACTCGTTACCTCCGTCAAATTGTACCCGGGTAGCTCGCGAAAATCGGGGACAATGCAATTCGACGCTGAAAACTGAAAAGGAAAGGACGACTCTGCTTATCGGTTAATTACAGAGTACGCTGTTGCTTGCTCGTTAATCGTTTAAAAGTGCTACGATTACCGAGAAGATTTTTAATTGTTAGCTGAAATCCTTTCTTTAAAGGATAAAGCTCGAGAAGGAATTCGCTACTCGCGAAGGAACACCGAGGGATCGCCCAGGCAGTTATCAACTTGTCCCATCCTTGGGATAACGTGCTTTTATTTTTCAAGTTTTGCCGTTCCTTCGAGCTACACGACACGTTGCATAAAATCCGAGACGTTCCTTCCTTTACAACCACGCCACCGTGGTTAAAGCTCCCAACAGATTTACCTTTACTCGATATTCGTGCTCTCGTTATTAAACAAGAAAGGCGTTTCGCGTTTCTTTTCCCCGCCATTATTCTTTTACGATTACACCTCGGCCAAAGAATTTTCACGGTCATAACGGCCGAACGTTACGTTCTTCCCGCCCCCTCCCCCCGGATGGCCCTGTTATTTTCTTCTGCTGTTGCTAGAAATAAACCTTCATTATCATTTCCCGATAAAAGCGGCACGAATTCCGAGAGAAAAGCAGTGAAAAGATCGTCGCGCGGTAAGCCACGATACACGGGAATGTTTGCATATTCAATCGATGGGCATGCAGATGAAACGCCGCGCATCGATTGGGACCGAGAATGGGTGAATGAAAGAAGTAAAAAAAGAAGAGAAGGAGATGAAAAAAAGTTCGAGTTAGGTTTCGTATAAAAAACGTAGGTTGAAAAATATTGATTCGACACGACTCGAAACGCAACGAAAATCGATCGGCCAATTTAATTTCACGCTGTTTTGAAAGAAAAGAAAAGAGAAGAAAAAATAAACAAGAGCGCGGATATATATACATTCTACTCAAAAAATTCCTCTTATTCCTCTTGTTTCCTCTCTTCGCAACGACGACGAGGCAGAGCGGAGACACGACTCGTCGTGTCGAAATTACGAAATTTATTCTCGTTATAAACGAGATCGATGTCGCACACTGTGTCTTAATTTTAAAATATTGCCGGTGGATGTCGCCTTATCGCGACGTCCTTCGCGTTAATTGACTCCGATCTATCTCGCGTTTTACTACTCGAACAATAGCTGACATTTACGAACGAACGGTGGTGTCCGTCACGTTAACGATGGACATGCCGGTTGCCTAGCTTCAGGGGTTTGGCTCGACAGTAGTTTAAAATTAGAAAGTGCCGGTCTGCCGCGTACGATCGGTGTACAAGCTACGTAATACATCGAGAATACGCATAGCCCTCGGGTAACATCTTATCAATGTTTCCAATATACTCCATGTAACAACGCCTCAATAGTAGATTTTGATAAAGTGGATCATGATTTATCGAACGATTCTTTTTTTGCTTCAGTTCAAAGACATGGCGCGCTTTTTGTTGGTCGATTTGTTCGTCCTCCGTGACGAACGATTGCAACGCGCGATTATTAGCGATCGCTCAACGCGAGATGAAATACGATTATGCGCATTACGAGGATCATTCTTCGAAACTTTGCACCGTTCTCCCGCGAAGATAACGCGAATTTTATGACGCGTTTCAAATCGCGTAATTTTATCAGAGGGTGCAAAGGTAGACGGAGTTTAATTTACGAAATTGACTTTGCTTTTGCGCATTTCTCAACGAGTTACGTAAATCATTAACGACCGGCCCGAATGCTCGTATATTTTATTTTAACAACGATAAATGGCCAGTCGCTATGATGAGCTATATCTTTACGGTTATATCGATGTTGTGTCTTTGTACTGGGATTCCCGCGATTAAAAATATTCTATTTACGAGATACGTATTCGATAAACGAGGCTTATACAACCTCGTCTTTCAATTTATCGCGATTCCTTTCCAATTTCACGTGTCGTGATATTACAAATAAAGATAAGTATCGCGAAAATAAATAATAATGTTTACAACTCTACTCTTAATCACCGTGATCTTTTATATCTTATCTTCGACGCAAGTACTATAATGAATGGGAGGATATTTCGTTTCCCTCGTAACAAACAGTTTAAATACATTTATCGATTAAACGTCAATTTCATCGCGTAATTACAAAATTCACTTTTCTCTATGAAACTCTATATAATATAATAATAACAATAATATAATAATAACAATATATATAATAATAATAAATCCACCATAGATCTCTGTTACTGTTACAAAACTCTTTCCTTTTTTCTTTTTTTGAACGATTAAATTTGAAAAAAAAAAAAAAACAAATAAATAAAACGGAGTATATCGACAATTTCTCAATTTCTCTCTGTTGAAATTAAAAGAAAAAAATTGCACGTTCCCGCGAAATCCTCTCTGTCTGCTCCTTTCCGAACTTTTCGTCTGGCGCAAGAGACACATAAATATAATTTAATTTCCACTTTTCCCCGAATCTTATTGTTCCACCGTAAAGCCTTCATTATTCGGGAGACGCGAAATCCCTGTCCCCTTAATTTTCCAGGTCCCCTTGCATATTCCTCGCTAATCCCCCGACCATCCCCTCCGTTTTGATACGGATAGTCGCAGATTTTTCCATCCGCCCCCTCGTTTTCCAGAAACTGGGCGCATGCACCGAGTTGGGCAAGAAAGTTTGGAACAATGAATAGAGTTACCATGCGAAGTTACCGCGAGACGTCTCCTCGCTAGCAGTCGTGGGAACGATACTGATTTAAATACCGGCTCGTTTCCCTAATATATTCCGGTATCGCGGTATAAAAGACAGCCGGGTATTTGCTAAAATGGATGACGAATGAGAAGAATATCTTGCTGTCGCGATTCCACCATTCAAGTTTGTTGTTGGTATTGTTACACGCTAGTATATACGCGAGAAAGCTACTCGAAAATCATAGTGTTTCGGGAAGTTGTCCTTCCCGACCATTGGATATTAATGATATTGGGCAAACTAATTATCCGAACAAATGCGAGAACGTGACGCGGTCAATTAGAATACACGGTACTAAAATAGCACCATTGCTGCTGCTGCTGCTGTTGCTGTTGCAAAATAATTTATAGAGGGACAGTGTTCGATCGACTCGAAATAAATAATTCTAGCTCGCCTTCCGTTTCCGTTTCGTTTTAACCCGGATCTCTCTCTCTCTCTCTCTCTCTCTCTTTCTCTTTCTCTCTGTCTTCCAATCGAAAACACCTTTGCGAGTTTGATTAAACGAAATTCGTAGCGGAGAAAAAAAATAATAATGGAGGAAAGAAAGAAGTTATTCACCGATATACGTTCGATGATAAGCGAAACGAAAGAATTTTTCATCCCGAGAAGGAAGGATCTTCGAAATGGAAAAATTGAATTTCGCGGGGGAAGGGGAAGCTCGCGGGCAAGAAGTTACATCGAGCGCTCGAACAGTCGAAATATTTCGGAGGAAAGTAGAGTTTTTGGCGGAACACGATGGCGAATATCGATATCGAGTTCCGAGTATCGAGGAGATTCGATCGATCCGTGGATTTTCGTCGCGGTTTACCGTATACACGTTCTCGAATAAATCCAGAACCGTTGGTATCGAGATCTTTGTTGACTCGAATTGGATCTAAATCCAATGGAACAAGCATCGCGAAATCTGGCTAGGAAAAACGCGAAGAAACAAAGCGATCGGCGGAAGAATGAAATTTACGCGTGGAACGAAAGCTTTTGTATTTCGCGGCATGAAGAGATAACTCGGCAGGTTATGAGAATCCATGAAATTTATGAGTCGATATCAATTAAACGCTTCGTCCTCGTAAACGTTACATCACGTCGAGTTTTATCTCGTTTTTATCGTTTCCAAGAATATAAATATATCGTGGATCATTGTCATCTAACTCGATCGAATGAAACATTTTTTACGAGGGGTTTGTTATTAAACGTGTTCGCTCTAATCGAAACATCTATTATCAGTGTTTTGATTGTCGATAAAAAACAGTACAGAGATAACACGCCAGAGAAGGAAAAAGAATTCGAGATATGTGATGTCTACGGTGGAAGAAACATCGAAGATGTTATTCTCTTACGCATTTCACCAGTGCCATTCTTTCTTGCTTTTGATTATTCGTTACGGGACGCAATAGGGAATGATAAATGGAAAGAATGGAAGTGGAATAATGGAAAGAATAGTATTACGTATCTAGCTTTATTCGGGAGGAGAAGAGAAAAATTAACGCCATCGTAAATTGTACATATTGTAATTTATAATGTAATCTGTGAAAAATTATTCTCAGAAAATATATTAATTCATTCGACATAGAAAAAATATTTTTGCATAATTATACCACGAAACACTCCTTTTTTCTTTTACGTCACGAATTAAATCGAGTTGGATGTATTGGAATGGACCACTAGAAATTCCTCTTTTCACCATAGAAATGAAATAGATATATATATATATATATATGGGAAACGAACGAATTAAAACAACAAAACGTTCATTTTATATATATATTTTTTTCCTTACAAATTATCGTAAAAAATGAGACCTGCCTAACTAAATTCGACCTTCCACACTGCTTTTTCATTTTCTATCTTCTCGCGAGCGCGTCCCTCCCTTTTCTCCGTGTCGGTATAAAAAGAAGCGGTTAAAACATAGTAAAACGCATCGCAAATGAATGAAAGAACATTCAAGTGTGCTGTCAAAGAAGAAAATGATATATGATTTCCAGGAATCACGATAATAACCAAAAGATAAAACCGTGTACATACTACGATATATATATATTTTTTGAATATCTTTTTTTTTCAGAAAACGTGCTCGACTTTGATTTTTCCCCTTTTCCCCATTTTGAAACCCGGTAGAGAAAGAATCTCCAACCCGCATATCACACAAATCGCGAAAGATATTTTTCCTCCCAAATTCCTAAATACACATTTCATTAATTTGAGGGAGATGAAGATCCGGTGGCGTTAATAAGTTGGCTCCCCTTGAGCAGTTCAAACACTACGGTCATATAATTATGAACTAACGGTTCGGTTACTTCCCTGGCTCATTAACATTTTCAAAGTAAACGTGCGCGCTTTGCGGTGACTGCGGAACGATGTCATCGTCGAAACGATGGCGGTGGATCTAACCCGGTTTTTGCGCACAATGCTCGGACAGGATCGCGCCACTACTCCTTTCTACGCGTACCGATGTCCAATTACACGTGGCTAATGCGTGGCTAATGCATTAAACATTATCGACCGATAATCTTAATAGTCGATCGATACCGAATCGAACCGAAAAACAAACATTTACATTTCTCGTTAACGTTGCTCCCCTTCCTTGATCAATTATAATTCACACCGGGCGGATAAATTTTGGACGGATGGGAAAAAAGATGAAAATAAACCGTATTCCGTCGAAAGCGATATTAAAATTTAACGACTGGCCTGGATCTATAATGTCGTAATTCGCAGATCGGTTAACCGAATAATTGATGGAAACTGATTCGACGAGCGTGGCACACGGAACACTGGACCTTCCAGGGATTTCAACGCGCGGGAAAATCCTGCTGAGATTTTCGATGGATATTTGGAGAGACGTTTGACAAAATTTCATTCTGACTGGAATACGATTTGCATTTCAACCGTACCCGCTTGTTGATTGATAATTGATCGAATGCGTGTCGTAGCGCGATACGATTTCCAAATGGCGTGATATTATGTGAAAATTCGCTTAAAATGTCGATCGAATATGTCGTTACTATATAGAGAATTTAAATATATATTTCGTGATATCTTGATTGATCCTTTAGTAGTAATCTTTTTTAGTAGAAAATTGTTAGATATCTTTGATCTGGATGTATAAAAGATAGATCAACAAATTATCTTAACCGAGAGAATTGTTCACAATCTCTGGAAGAAGCGGAGAGAAGAACGTGACATCGAAGCATAGAACTAAAGTACTCGATGAAATGTTTAAAACACGCTCGAGGGTAGTTTCTACTCGAGCAAAGTCAAACTTTGGTAATTTTAAAGAGGGGAGATCATTCCTCTCCATCTATCCGTAAACGTAACACGTGTCCGCTGAGTTCAAATTCAACGCATAAGACAAACAAAAAGACGGAATGGTAATCTAATGGTAATCTAATATCGTGCATCGTACTATAAAAAAAAATAAAAAATAAAAAAATAAAAAAAAGAAAGCGAGACAAAGCGTTGGATACGAAGTATCAAACTCGGGTTAACAAAATCGCAACGGCGCTTCAAGTGAAACAACACAATGCTAATCTCGCTCAGGAAGCGCGACAGGCTGACCCGTATCACTGTGTGGCTCGCGTAAACTGATAAAGCGGCGAACTTTACGGATGAAAGCGTACGATGGACCTTCCACTTTTCAACAAACGTAGCTATTCAAAGGGCCCGTTCGAAATCGAGCCGAGATGCCCACCTATGCATTCTTTCCGCCGGCGTCCCGTATCTGCCTACGATCTGAGCATTTGTCTCCCCACATGACACCATGTCTGCCCGGAATTTCGAACACTCGTCGATGATAATGGCATGTGGAGAATGGCGGAGAAACGCGGCAACCCCTACGAGTTCTATTCCGACAGAGGACAATGCCGAAATGTTCCCAAATGGTACTCAACCGAACAAGCTCGAGTGTTCCATCGAGAATTGTTACTTGTAAATAGGAGCGAGAAATATCAAAAGGTTGTGCACGAAAATTTAATTTCTTGACGCGAATCGTTCATACGAATACAGCTTCGATCTTTTCGAAATCGATGAATACGATCGAATAGTATTTGAAAATTCGCGATGGAAGCGAATTTTATTTATCGACTATCTCACTCGCTCTGGAAATAATCTATGAAACTTTTCCGTTCCCTGATTAAATTTGTTAAATTGAAATTCGGGATATTCACGACGAGCACAAATTCTTGAATCTGTATGATCTTGCATCGTGAGCACGACAGAGAACCGCGATGACTCGCGCGCCTTTGATCATCCCACTTGTAGTCGTTGTTACGTACAGAGAATTCCGACAGAGAATTCCGTGAAATTTACCAGTGACAAGGGAATACGGAATTCACTTGGAACCAATAATAAACATTTAGGATAGGACACCTCGTATCGGAAACGTACGCCGAGCAACAAGTAAAACAAGGGAAACTCGAAACTGTTTGAGTTTCGATTATTCTATTCTGGCAAACAAGTGATACGCATCTTCATATATATAATTTGACGCGATGTAAGGGCTATCACTGATAGGAGCATCATCGATTTGCATTAACTGTCTGTCCGTTATCATTCCATTGCTCCATTCTAAGACGCATACGTGAAATTACGTGTTTGGCAGAATATCAAATTCCAACCCCCTAAATCGAGCAGTAAACCGAGTTATTTTTACTAAAGATCTTCTACAGATTCTCTCGGGGGGTCGTGATGGGTCGTATCATTTCTTTTGCGTGGAAAATGCATTCTCGTGGGAATGCATTACATACGAGAGGCGTAATAATTCACTCACCTAAGCCCTGATAATACGAGATTCTTTAATGCAAAAGTTTCCACAATCGAAGATTACCCCGAGGCCCGAGAAGTTACCGGGAAAAGAAAATGAAAATGAAGCAAAAAGTTAGAATGGCACAAAAAGACGCCAAATAAGCGTGAAGCTAGATAATTGTGTGCAATTAAAGTCGCCACCCTGGACGTATTCATGGCTTAGAAGAACAAATTCGAAGTTTCCACGAGTCATTTCCCTGACACTAAATTCTCTCCACCTGTAAACAAAATGATTCTTTCTCCAATCCATTAAACTACGGAAAGATTACGATGTAAAATATATTATTGCTCGGATTATTGCTCGAATTTTTAACATTCCACCACCGCTATTCCCAGCACCATCTATCTATCGTATTTTTTTCATAACGAAACATATCCGTTGCGCATTTTTACTCCAATAATTAAGTAATGGAACGAAGTATATTATATTCAAAAAATATTTTCAAAAAATTCCAATCCCTCCCGAGAATTTTACCTTCCTTCCGTGTTTCTATCGAAATAAATAATCCGCAAATATATATATATATATATACTGCTTTTAATGCATTTTTTCCATTAAAATGATCGAGAGATTCATGGAGGTCCGATATGCAAAATATCATTTCCATCCGGTTCAAAGGTAGATGAAGAAGAATCTTATAAACGGCTCGAAATACAATTAAATCAGATACAACGATCTCAACTTTTCTCAATAAGGTTGAAGAGAAACGGGTCTGATGAAGAAGAGAGCGGAGGCGAGAAGAAGAGAGAAGAGACAGAAGAAAAATATATACTTACAATCAGTAACTTGATTTTGTTAACCAAAGGGGATGTCGTAAGGAACTTGTCGATGGCCGTAAATAGTTTCCCTTGCAGCATGGCAGCGTTTTCGGCGTCTCGTTCTTGCGAACATCCGGGCCTGATGTCCGCTTCTCCGGGGCTGGGCAACAACCCCCGGCAGTCTTGCGGGAAATCGCTCTTCTTCAGTCTCCTCGCGGGCCCTCGTGGCTCCTCCTCTCTTCCACCTGCCGCTTCTTCAAAGATCACGCTTTGGACGCCTTACTTCTATCCGCATCGAATGCCGAATCTCGAATGCCGATTCGATTCTCTTAAAACGTCCAACGAGACGAGCCGATCCTTTATTCTTCGCGGCACGGATATTTTTCTTTTCGGCCGAAGCGAGAAAAATGAATTGGTCCGAAAGAATCAGCAGAGGCCGCGCTTCTGATTTTGTCACGCACGTAAATGGATCTCGACGGTTTAAAAGATGCTTATCGAAAGAATTTGTCGTCGAGAATTTGTTCGTTTGTCGAGCTTTGGTTGAGCATAAGATAGATTCGAGAGCGAGGAGATTCAAATTTCTGGTATGATGGAGAATATCGGTTGCTCGACAGATAAATGTGTTGCGGTGTCTGTTTTATTCGAGAAGATTGCGCCGAGAAGATCGATCGACGATTTGGCGCAAGAACTTTGGCCGTGGCTTTCGAATGAAAACAGCTTGAAAATATAGCTTGCCTCGATACCACTGGCTCGCAAGATCTAAGGATTCGTGAATGTCGAAGGGTCCTTAGGGTCCCGGCGGTGGCGCGTTCTCGACATGGACTGAAGTCCGGAGCGGGCCGATGGATGCTGCGAGTTGCTCCAGAGGCAGAAGAACGCGCGCGCGAGAGAAAGCCGCGCGTGTCGAAGGGGGAAAGAGACAGAGAGCGGGAAGAGGGGAACGGTGGACGGGCGAGGGTGAGAGAAACGGCTAGGAGAGAGGGGTTGGTACGTGGAGATCGAGAGGGGACCTGTGTCTATTCAGGAAGGGAGTGAATGGGAGGGAAAGGAGGGTTCACCGAGGGTTGGGTTTCAACAAACGCCACTAGTTGCTGGTAACCCTTGCATGTTTACGCGGATGACGTTCTACACCGGTTACCTATTCTACTTACTAATATTTTAACGCTTAAATTTTAAACGAAAAATAATTGAAATAATTTCAAATTACGAATTAAATATAATTTTGTTAAGCAATGATCGATAAGCGAAATCAAAGTTTAATTCAAATAGATTCATCGTCGAACTACTGCGTGTATATAACAAGAAAAACGATTCTTTGTGTTCAAACGTACCGTGATTTTGTATTTATGATTTCTCTTTTTGTTTCGTTTTTTTTTAAATATCAAAAGTTGAACGAGAAAAAAGAAACGAAAGAATGGTATTCAGACACGAAATTCTATTGTTCGGATATTCAATGACAAAGGGAATAACGACGTGAACGACAAAAAGTTGCTTGCAATTTTATTCTGTTCCACCATAAAATGAAATTGTTCAAATATTATTCTCAAAAGTGTTTGAGATTCATGTAATTTGTATGGAAAACGAATGATGGGCAGTTTATATTTAAATGCGTAGGGGGCACGAGTTAATAAGCGTACGCATCAATATCAAAATACATTGTTTCGATGTTCGGTAAACGAACAACCCAGGTTAGTCGCATCGAATCGAAATTCAATTTATTTCGTACATTTCGTTAAAGAGATTTGGGTCAAAATTTCGTTTGAAATTGCTTTATATTCAGGATAGAGATTATACGGTATACGGCGACTGGGAAAGCAATGATTGCAGAAACCACAAAATCTTTTACTTTATAAAATTTTTAATCGATATTCAACTATAACAACTATATAAATAAATGAAGTGGATGTATCGTATTTTCGTTTCCTTTCGTATCCTAACTAAAAATGGGATGGAACATTGTGAATTTGGAATTTTGGGTGGATCTCATTATCTGCTATAATTAAATGTCTCGCATGAATATCTTGTTTTATGTTATTCTACAATAGAACGTCATCCAACGAAAGTTGGGAGGGCAGATAATTAAACCTAGTTGCGCTTGTTTCATCCTGTAAAAATAATGCGAGAAATAAAAATAAATGAACAATCTGTCTTCAATTGATGACACGTTGGTTATCGTGTTTTTTTTCCATATTTCAGATAAGGAACGAACGTTCTAACAAAAACATTAAATATTAATTATAGTTAAAACCCAACTTAAAATCGATTTAAGATTTAATTTGTTTTTAAGTAAAAAAGTATACGTCATTCCAATTAAAGATTATGACACTGAACTGCATTAAATCATATACTTAATTTTTGAAAGTTTTTATCATTCTAAAGTGATATTTAAAATTTCCTGAGCGTATCAAGATATAAATGATATTACAATTACTATTGCGTCATCATCGAATTTTTCGAAGAATAATAAATCGAAGTTGATACTTTTCCATATCAAATTTTTTATCATTGTGTAAGGAGAAATTTATGCGATTTATGATACGAAAAATGATTAAATAGTATATTCAATTATTCTTAGTTTGATAATAATTTTATTTCAAACTGATAAATAATCCATTAATTATACAAAATATGAATTATATATAATAATAAATCCTATCGCAAGTACAATCTTTAAGTCAGAAATTAAGTAAACATTTTAATGAAATAATGATTCAATTAAATATCTAAATATCTAAATTAAATTAAGTATTTCGATACTCCTTATATAGGGTATAGTTGAAAGTTCGAAATTGTGATACTAGTGCTGCCACCTGCCCACACTTGTCCAAACGCAAACGAATTTTGTATCGACGAAAAGTAACATTACGTTCAATATATTTTTCGTATATTCATCAATTATAATCTCACGCATCCACCATTCACGCATCATCCATATAGAATAGATATAGATAATATATCACTGATATCTATTTTAAATTACGAAAATACATATTATATCCTATGTCGAAGAACAATTATGTATATCATCTTTCCTATAGTAGAGTAGAAGGCATTATAAATTCTATTTCTGTTTCGGCATTTGTCAAAAGTAATTTTCCTCGCGTAATATCACAGGTATAGGTACTCGGTAGTTTAATCTTTTAAGTTATCGTTTTTTTTTTTACAAAAGCTTACTTATGTTCGAAACATTCTCAAATATTATCATTTCGCTATATTTACGACACAAATAATCTACGATCTACGATGTTATCAGATATTATCAGAACGAACTCAATCGAAGTGCAGTCTAAATATGAATATAACTCTCTTATTCGAAAGTTCAAGAGTATGTTGTGTGTACATTGAATCGATGAAATCATTGTCTATTTCCATACATAATTAACGAGAACGATAATAAAGAAATCATTTTTCTTGTATGGACTAGTATACTCACCCGATCTATAGCGTTTTGATTTGCAAATTATTGATCGTCAGAGCATCAGAATTATCATTGCATATCATCCGGAGGACGTATCGCCAGGGCCAAAACTTGTTGCATCTGTATCCGGACGTCGAGTTTCTTCTCTTCCGGTACTTGTCGGATGATCGGTAATAAGGAGAGCAGAAACATTTTGTCGTAGTCGTCCTCGTCATATGGAACGCGTTGGCTGCTGTGCGACGACAGGATATCGTGAATTTCATTATCGAAGGACGTGAACGACGTTTCGCAAAGCTGCTTCGGATAACGGGGGCACATTTTATAGGACGCGCCAGGTTGAAGATATTCCCTGCCTGTCGCAATGGAGGGAGCAGCATGGGCCAATGGTACATCGTATTCCTCGATCACCGGATTGTCAACTTCGCCCTCGCTTTCTTCGGATTTGCAATTATTTAACGTAGTGCCAGCATTTCTGTAATGTATACGAATATAACTATAAATGATGCGCCCTTTAAATATGAATGTTTGGACAATTGAATGATACTAACCGTTTGTTTTCCACCGTTGGCATCAAAAACAATAACTGATCAAAATACATATATTTCTTTCGTTTTCGACCAGCTGGCCCTAATTTTTGGGATTTCTGAAGTTTCAATTCTTTCATAAAATAATCACGGATATTTCTCCATTTTCCTCGTAAATTTTTTTCTGAAAATTATGAAAAATTGTTGTACGCGATAGAAAAGTTTAATATTATAAATATGGGAAATAGAATTGATCTCTAATAATCCTCAATCTTAAAGAAAATCTTAAAAAACAATCAATCATAATAAAAAAGCAAGATATTTTAATCTTTTTGTTCTTTTTACTTTGGATTACACAATTATTATTTCTTTAACCGATGAACGGAGGAAAAAAAATTTGTATCATCTAATTCTAAATGATTGTAGGTTGATTTAACTCGTGCTCGAATAAATGCGAGTCGAAGAATCCGGATCGATCGATCGCAAGAGGCTGTGTACCTTCTGCGTATCTCTCCTCGTCCGTCAAGAGTGCCCAATTCGGTACCATCACCTGGCAGACCTCGTCCCACGCGGTCATCTTGGCATTACGGTCGTTGTACTCGCTACGATTTACATCGTAAATTGCCGGTCGTTTCTCGATTTCCTCGATAAATTTTTCCGTATCAAACATATCGTGTGTCGCGCGAAGGTCAAATTCACCCTAGAGGTTTTCCGCTTTTTACCCCTTTCTTCTCCTACTTGTTTTTCGATAACTTTAAATGCTTTCTTTTTTTTTTTATTTCTTTTTTTTCTTTTTTGTAAATCAAAGAACAGAAATCGACTTAATAGCAATTGCAAAAAAGATATGGCACAATCTCGATTAAAAAGTTTCAATAATTGAACGAGTAAGATATGTAAGATATCGATTTAGATTAAGACGAGCGATCGCACCAATCAGCCGATTCGCGGTAAATGATTATCATGAAAACTCGTGCGTAATTAATGACGAAAATCGAGGCACGGAGATCAAGGAAAGAATTGGAAAAGAATTTTTTTGGACGGAACGTTATGATACCGCAAGTGATTTCGCTTGTGTACGCTACGCCGTCGCCGGCAGCTTGCGCGTCACTGCGGAGAAACCGTTGTACGGCTAGCTTGGTTTGGCATCATGGCGCTAGGCTGGCGTGCGGTTGCGGTTGCGGAGCGGAATCTATGCCGCTGCTATGCCGCAGCGTTGCCAAATCTACCCGAGACTGAAAAGACGGTGAAACCCACGAACACGTCGCGATTGCCTCCTTTCCTCTGCATGAATGTGTGTGCGACGCGTCCTCGTTGGCCGGTCGTCGCCGCCGCATTTCCAATGCGGTGATACTGGTGCGCATCGACCGCACCGGATTTATAATAATGCCGCCGGAGAAACCGGTGATCGGTTGGAACCGGTTGTAGGAGTAGTTCGATATTCATGCGCGAACAAATACGTAAATCGTTACTATAAATAGATTACCTATGGAATTATCGAAATTCGATGTGTAATAATTTAATATTGCATAAAAGAAAATACAAAAGTAGTTGATAACCTATATGTTTGTTTATATCTTTACGAGTACGAGGGAACGTTTAACACTGTTTTGTTAATATGAGATGGTTACCAATGGATTGCGTTTTTGACGTTGTTGATGCGGAATTCTCCGCAGGTTTCGACGTTGCCAGACATGATAGGCGTGCAAGTATACGTTGAAAGTGGCACGTTGCTACGCGATCATAGATACCGTGCTGAACAGGAATGGACGCGGACGCGCCGCGGTCACGTCGTCGCGTTTCCACCGCGCCATTATCGACCATGTCCGGCCGTTTGGCAAACGTAGCGAAATCGACGCCGGCTATCCATTGAATGAAACGTTATATGATCTTATCTTCCTTGTAGATCTTGTAGAAATATCTTTGTTTACAATGTTTTTCATAAATAGAAAATAGAAATTAAGTTTTAGGATGTATTTTAAATTGAATCATATGATAATGACGTATTATAAGTAAAGCTCACGTAATATATATAAGTTTTTGTGATGGAAAGTAATTAATCGTTTAATATGTTATTAGAAATAATTAAACTCCTAGTTTAATTGTAAAATATCACGATTATTTGACATATCGCGCGCAAATGCTCGTTATCCAATAAACAGCAATCTTCGACATAGTCTATTGAATATTTGCGCATGATCAGAAACACATTATGCTTAAAAACATATTATAATTAAATATTTAACAATGATTTTAGTTACAGCATTTAAATGATTAAATATAAATGTCAAAAAAAATATTATATATTATAATTAAAAATTCTTTCATAAAAAAAGCAATTTAAATAAAAAAATAAACATTTATTGTACATCAAATATTGTATACGTGACCATTACAAAGTTACAAAATTCTTAATTGATTTTTAAATATGTATTCCGTCATTTTCTAATATGCTATATTCTTATTTCAATATAATCCTACAAACCATTATGACCATACTACTACAATAGAAATGAAAAACAAAAAAGACGCGTAAAAAAAAAAAAGAAAAAGAAATTCCAAAGTTCATATAAGAACAAAAGAAAAACTTCTTGCAGCAGCTGCGAATATCTCAGGAGGGGACTGTTCGAACATGCGAGCTACGCGATGGAACAAAGATAAAAGATTTTCGAATAGGAAATGGAAAAAACATGAGGAAAGACGAGCGAGAAAGAGAGATCGATCGAGGGAACGGTGAAAAGGGGGTGAACGAAATGGAGTGAGAGAGGACATCGAAAGGAAAGAGGGAGGGAGAAGAAGACAGAGAGAGAGATATATATATATAGTTAGTTGAAACAGAGTGTACCTTTAACGCACTTCGTCCTCCCAGATCCTAGTCAGTCTAAAGCCGGCGACAAAACGGTGAGCATCGGCTAATTTTTTTATTATTTCTCTGTATAATCACAACTATCGTCCTTTCAGACCTATATTCCTTGGTCACGTGTTCGAGTCCAGACAAATTTGATCGATCGTCATGCCGGACTTCCTTGGAAAGAGATACAAGCTGTACAGCAGTGAGAATTTCGATGATTTCATGAAAGCGCTCGGTAAGTATGAATAAATAGTAAGTTAATTTGATTGTGTTTTAAGGCGGAAGAATGTTTCTTTGTGAGTCATACATGAATATAGACATGTTTTTAGAAAGTGCAGCGATAAATTCTATTTGCGATACATTACATATCATTGCACAAATTTTACACGAGAGATTACATTATCAACCAGTATCATTGCTGTCGAATAGCATACATTTTATATACCGCAATCAAAATAGAATATTCATAAAAAAACGTTACATATCATGTCATATTTCACAAAATGACATTAACGACATTTTGTTGCTTGATAAGATGAATATTCTAATGAATTTGATAAGAAAGTATTATACAAAATTATTATTGAAATATAATTATTGATATTGAGATTGCTTATAAAAATATTTTTAATGATTAATGTAATATGTTATTTAAATAAACTTATGATTTGTGTATCTATTATATAATATTAGATACATATATAATTAATGTTATTAAGATTAAAATAAAATAACAAATTTTAAAATATTTTGATATTGTCAGATAAACTTAAAGAACATGAACAACTAATGTTATAGAATGATCGGGAATTCCGTCACTAGAAAATTTAATTTGGCTACAAACGAACGATCTCATTTATAATATTAGATGTATTATAATGATAAATAAGATAATCAATTTTAATATGTTGAACTATGCTCCTATGGCTGTGCAACGACCTGACCTCACGCTTAATTCCCGCCATGTGCTACAGACAGAGTCCGATTGTACTCCAATTTAGCACTTGAATTAATTTACCGGCGAGATTAATAAATCGCAATTGTCAGTCGAATCGAACTAATGTATGGTACTTATAGAGTTGAGTTAATAAAAATATATTGACCGCATTGTAAAAGATGAAATAGAATTTCAAATAAAAGATAAGATACATAACATTAGAAAATTGTCAACAATAGTTGATGCGATGAAACAAACAAGTATAACATTAGAAAGTGCAAATAATTCATTTGTCATATAACTATCAACAGTTGTATAAGCGCGTCTGCAATATTTTCGCATTCTCATTACATTATAACTGGTTATTTCATAAGATTACCGGAAATTAAATAAAAGTACAAATTCATTTTGATCGACATCGCCCACACGTTGAAGTGTTGACGAATACGAATAAGGAATAAATTATTTCTTCCTCAAGTCAAGAGTGATTGAAAATTGTATAATATTTGGATATATAAAAATACGTATATTTTTCGCAAATTCGCAATGATTATATTTCAGATTTTGTATTTGTGATCATCTTTAAGAAATATGACTAAGAATATCAATGATATATAGTTATATAACATGAATCATGTTAAATATATAGTAGACTTTTATTTTTATAGACTACACATGTAAAAAATGTTGAAAACAAATATCATATATCCAGTGTAATTTAATTCGCGCAAACAAGATTACTGTAACTTTACAACTTTTGTTTTCAAAGATATGCGTGATGCATCGTAAAATCATAATAATCATAAATAATATCGCAGAAAAGTTCAAACTTCAAAGTTTAAGTATTTGCCATTTAAATTAAGATGCGAAATTATTTTCATTGTTCAGAATATAAAATATGATAATAGCACTGCTGGTGTTCAGTCTTAACTTTACTCTCATTGGAGACGCGTCACGCTTGATTCGTTCAAAATGCTGTCGGCCTTTTATAGAAAACGTTATAAACTCCAATCGAGTGAAAATTTTGACGAGTTTATGAAAGCTTTAGGTACGAAAATCTTTTTCGATTAAGTAAAAATTATTTTATATAAAATGCTTTCAATATAATTTAAAATTTAAATATTATAATTAAAATTTTTATGATTGATTTATAAATAATTAAGTTTAAAATGAGTTTTCAAATCTGTATATTTTTTAAACATAATTTTTTTTTTTTCTTTAGGTGTAGGTATAATGACACGTAAAGTGGGCAGTAGTGTGAGTCCCGTAGTTGAACTGACGGAGAATAATGGTCTCTATACGTTGAAAACGACTAGCCCATTCAAGAATACTGAAATAAAATTCAAGCTTGGCGAGGAATTTGAAGAAGAAACGGTAGATGGAAGAAAAGTAAAGAGCGTCTGCACTTTAGATGGAAATAAACTTATTCAAGTACAAAAAGGAGAGAAGCAGACCACAATTGAAAGAGAATTCTCATCAACAGAAATGAAAGCAGTACGTATGGAAAAAATATATAAACAAATTAGAAAGAAAAAAATTATTGCAATCTTTATATTTCCTTTATATTCCTTTAATGCAATCTTTAGATTTTAATCTTAGATTTAATATCTAATAGATTTTGATATCTTATTCTTTTATTATTATTTTGGTTTAATCATAAATATTGAATCTAATAAAAACTTGGAATTTAATAATCTTGATCATTAAAAAAATTAGAAGTTCAATAATTGAATTTCATTTTATGCAATAGAAATTCTAGTAGAGTTAAATGACACAACGAAAGATAACGGAGCGAACATCTAATGATAATAATGTCTATCATTGGTCAAAAGGTCCGCCAATTATTATGTGCTCTTCGTGACTTGAACAATGTAATAACAAGTTCAATAATAGAATTAATAATTGTTTCAAACTTGAAAGAGAGTTTTAAAAAAATATAGGATTCATGAAAAAAATGTATACTTAGATTCATATAAAAATAATTTTAAATATTATGTATAATTTTATATACATATATGAAAATTAATTTTTGTTTCATGTTACAGATCATGAAAGTTGATGATATTATATGTACAAGAGTATACAAGATTCAAGACTAAAAATTTTATTTAAGGAAATAACTTCTTCAATTAATGAATTATTTGATGATTTAAAAATTTTTTTCGCTAATGGCAATATAATATTTTTGACAAATAAAAAAAAGTAATATAAACGTTTTTTATACGCACAATAATACATGAATGTATAAATATCACTTATATTGTTTGAAAGATATGGTATTTCGCAATATAATACTCGATATTACGAAATATATGAAATATTACTAAGTAATTATATTAGTTTATATTCACATATATGACAAAGATTATTACATAGAGATTATTACATATTTAAAAATATATTGAAAATTTATATATTTTTTTATGCATCTTTAAATATCATTCATATGCTTTTATGTACATCATATTCATTGTGAGTATATTAAGCGAATTCACAATAAAGAATAGTTTTGAATTTCATATAAAGGCATTTTTTTTTTATGTGATACAATAAATGGAAAGCTTTAATTACAAATCTGATAAAATAAAAGAATATTTTGAAATAATTTTTAATCAATATTTATCATCTTATCTCCATTCCAAATTATTCATCAGGATCTATTACTGGAGAAATCTGAAATATTTTATTTGTATGTATGTTTATATTTAGCTTCACATTACATTTGTTAGTAAATATGAGCTTACATAATATTCTATGTAACATGTATGTCCTTCATCAGTCTTAACCATATATTGAAAACACAATAGTCCAAATGAATCAGTCCTCAATGAAACTTTATTTGCACAAGATAATGCCTTCATAGCTGGCTTAATATGTGTAAGTTTATAACTTGATGTAGCTGTTGAAGTACATTGGAAATTATCAATCAATTCACCATCATGTGGTAATTCAATATGACAAATTCCAGCTAAACCAGCTGTACTAATACGAAAGAAAGGTGGGGAAGGAGATAAAAATAGCTGTAATATTATCAAAATGTAAAATTATAGAGCTTATAATAGAATTATTAAACATTAAATTATGCTTTACCTCAATCAAATCACTACTTGAATCAAGCTCAGATAAGATATCTTTTAACAATTCAGTTTGAAGAACTACTTTATTCAAAACATTTTCCGGTTCAAGATGAAAATCTAACAATTCATCAGGTTCTTGTGTTTTTAAAGAACAATCTGTTATAATACCATCTTCTTCAATAAGAACTGTTACAGGATGTCCATTAGCCTATTCAAAATTTTTTTCTTATTAATATTTTTAACATATTTTAATTATATATATTCATAATATTTATAATGTATTTTAACTATACTTTATAAAAAAGTTGCAAAGCTACAGAACTTCCTTGGCAATTTATATTACTCCAAAACATACAAAGGCATTCCACTAATATATTTAAATTAACTTTAAAAATTACATCTTCTTTCAAATTGAATATTTGAAATACATGAGTTGGAATATAAGCACTAGCTTGCATACATTTTGCATCTTCTACAGTTATTTTCAAACCATTTTCAGTACCAAAACATGTAGCATTCTATAAATAAAATATAAATTTTTCAAATCAAATATATTTTATTTATTATTAAAAGTTTCAATAGAATATCTTAATATAATTGTACCTCTTTAAAATTAATTGCTTTTAATAATTGTACTATGGTTTTAAGATTTCCTAACTTTGCAACTAATGAATTAGTTTCTACTTCAGGATACATATTGTTTATTTGAAACTTGATATAATAACAAATTTTGAAATTGTTTTTCTGTTATATATTGATGAGATAATTTTCTTTTTGTAACTGCAGCTAACCAAGCTGCTAAAACATGTTTGCAAGTAAACAAAGATCTATTATTTAATACTTGACACCTAAAAATATTTCATTATTATTATGAGTATTTAAAAAATTTAAAAGTTCTAATACCTAAAAGAACCACAAATACAGTAGTTTATGTCAGGAAAGAGTATATATATTGTTCCTGACAATCCCTTAATCTGTACTAAATATCTGGAATTATTTCTATCACTATGAGGCGCAACATCAGGATTTTCAGAAGGAAAGATATGAGTTATACGTTCTTGTTCATATAATTCTAATGCTCTTTCAAATACATTACCAAAAATATTGTATAAATTTAATAACACATTATCTAAAACTGAAATTATTAATTAATATATAAAAAATTAATAATTATAAAATATTATATATATAATGCACACATTTTTGTTCTTTTTCAAAACTTTCAGCTGATTCTTTTAACACTTTATATACAAATTCTGCATATTTTATATCACATGTATTAAATGAAAAAGTATTTAATGTTTGATTGATTGATGATTGTTCAGTAACACTCATTGAAAATTGTTTGATTAAATCTTAATAATCTGTGTTAATATAAATATCCCTAAAGAAATATAAATAAAAAAAGAAAAATGACAAATTATAATCTCAAAGAATTATCTTAATATTATTTAATATCATTTCAAACAATTATACACGTTAAGAAATAACAATTAAGAAATATTCAAACATCTTCAGATTGTAATTATTTGTATTTCTATTTAGCCAACATAAATTATAGATTATTTCCTATATATAATTTTTTAATATGTTGGCATTACTGATAATTTAAAATTGGTTGATGGTAGCAATTCGTAACGTTTCTAACGGATGATACGTAGTGTTGTTTCAAAAAAATTAATAATAGGTGTAAAATTGAGTGCAATTAACACATTAGAATTAGAATATAAAAATGAGTCGACATAGAAGACGAGCTAATGATTTTATAGATTCCTTAGATAGCATTCGTAAGTAAAACACAGACTTACACAGTATTTAGTATTGTAATTTTTTTCGTAAATAATATATTAATCTTTTTTTATATAATAACCAAATAATATTCTTTTTTAGGACATTCTGAAATTGATTCTGATTCACTTTGTTCGATATCTCAGGACAATTCGAATGAAGTTGGAAGTAAATATATTAATACCAATGATAGTATAATCAGTGATATTAATAATAAATATTCTTCTACTCTAGTTAATAATTCTTTGAAACATTCCTTTACAGAAAATCTATCAATTTTTAAATCTGCCCCAGATTTAAATAAACGTATTGATTTTTTTCAAGTTGAACAATTATGCACTGAAATGAATGATAATAAAGAAAATGATAGTCCTCAATGTTCTATGAAAAACAATAATATATGTAACAAGTTGTCAAATACTATTAATACTAAAAAACAAAGTATAGATTCAAACATTAAATTAGAATCTAATCCAATAAATGAAAATTCAAAAAGGGATACCAATTACAATATAAACAATAATAAAACAAATGTAAATTTGTTCTCAGAATATCAAGATAAACATGTAAATAATGGAACATTTGAAGCAATTCTTTGTTCATTAGATGATCAAGTTCATCAAATAAGAGATAAAAAACAAATCTGGAAACGTTTATCTAACAAATTTATGCATTCACCAGAAAACTTTACTGAAAAGCTTTTAACTATCATCGAAGAATCTGTCATAAATAATGATAATGATGTAAATGAAACATCTGCGATAGATTTAAGTAGATTAACAACAGAATTCAGAAAAATGTGCAAATTTATAGAAAATGAATCTCAACCTGAATGGCCTGAATCACCAGTGTGTACTCTTTCATGTTTAGAACAAATATCTATAAATTCTACACATAATACACCTATTCATATGAAACAGAATAAAAATGAAATGTTATGTTCTCCCATAAATAGGTCTATATCTGTTACACCTATTTCTGGTATAGATATAATTAAAAAACGATTTTTTGCTAAAATGTCAAAAAATAATACCAGTGGAAGTATTGAAAATCTGAGTAGTACATCATTTGAGCATTTGGAAGCTCAATGTAACCAATTATTTCCTAAAGAAAAAGAACATTCTAAAACTTTATGTAGATCTTTATCAATGTCTTCTTTATTGAGTATGAGTGAGATCTATAATAAATGTGAGCAACAAATGGCATCACTGAATGTATCCATAGGTGATATAACTTCAGAAGAAAATATACTATTAAATACTCCAAAATCATCAAATAAATATTTATGTCAAAGTCCATCTTCAATATTTACAAAGAAATTAGAATTTAATTGTTCAACATTGAAAGAATTACACAGCAAATCAAAAGATGATCAATGTAATGATATTTCATATTCTAAGAAAAAATCTAGAAAAATAAGTGAAAAACCTGATTTCAATAAAACAATATCTGATAAGTTTAAAAGTAGTTTTGAAATATTAGATCCAGATGAATTAGAGAAAACACTTTTACAAGATATAGCAGAAAAAAGAAAAAGATGTCTTAATACAGCAAGAATTATTTCAGAAATTAATGCAGATCCTGAAGCAATAGAGGCACAAAAAACATTAAGAATATCTCCTGATAATGAATTAAATTCATTGAATGATGAAACTAAGTTTTTGCAAACTTTAGTATCTTGTAAAGATTATCAAACATATTTAGAAAAACATAAACCTCTTTTAAAAATACTTCAAAATTCGACTTCTAATGCAAATGAAAATAGTTTTAGAAAAACTCAAAAATCTGACATAAAATTTGAGGAAAATTCAGTTTTACAAAAAAAAATTTTAGGACTTTTAAGTCCAAATGTAAAATCTTGTAATCTACATAGATCATCACAATCAAAAAAACAAAAAGAAAAAAATGAAGAGAAAATAGAAAATAAAAAACCAAAACTTTTTGTCACACCAGGAGAAACTCCTCCAAATAAAAATAATAGAAAGAAAAAAGTATATTTCCCTAATATGCAAAGTCCTGTAAAACATATTGTAAAAAGTCCACATGCAGAAGGTTTATATCGATTAAATTATAATACTATAATATCACCAGTGGGTATGTATATAAGAGGTACTGATACACAACTTATAAAAAATATACATGCTAAAACAGATCAGTTATTGCTTACACCTGTGAAAAAAAATGTTGAAGTATCATTAAATAGAAATTCAAAACAAAATATTTCATCAAAAGGCATACATAAAACTGAAGGAATCACACCACTCAAGATTAATTTATCTCCTAAAGTAAATACAAATAAACAAGAGGTAAATATAAATTTTGTTTAAATACTATATTAATCATATTTTATTTTGTTAATTTTTTTTTTATTTTTATAAGACAACAAAAACTCTAGAAAATTTCAGTACACCTGAAAATCAATTTGTACTTCCTAGAGTTTCATATAAACTTCCTTTACAAATTAAAACGGTATGTTTTATTTTTTTATATTTTTTCTTTATTCTGAAAATGTGTTCATTCATTACATTTTTAGATAACGAGAAACAAATCATGTAAGCAAGGAACTCGCGTTAAGAAATTATTGGAAACTGCTCAAAGTAAAATTGTTATCCGACATCAAGGTACATATATATACAATTATGAAAGAATATATTAGTTTTATAATTTATGTTTACTTATTTAAAAAATTTTTCTACAGGTCGGATTAATTCGGTACAGAAAGGAAAGGACACAACAGATATTGGAATGTATGAAATTAATTATGAACCTGAAGATGAATCTATACATATTGAACAAACTGCTAATAAAACAAATTTTATTAATAAATGGAAAAATTAAACAGAATGTGAATTGCATATTTGCAATAATGTTGATATTTTATATTTTCATTATAATTGAAAAAAAGCAATTATTTTTAATAAAGTATATATAATCTTGTTTAATTTTTAATTATATTTTTTCCAAAAAAATTCGATATAAATTTTTCTCTCTTCAATTTATTAAGTAATATAAAATAATATTCATCAAAAAATTCTTCCTTAATTTATTCTTCCTTAATTTCATTTTATATTTCTAAAAGATTTCAAAGAAAAAAATAAAAATAAATATAATCATTCTAATTATAAACTGACCTATTATTTTCGTAAAATTTCTAGAATGAACTAAACTTAATTCATTTGAGCGTTACTGTTCTTATCTCGTAATGTTGTGTAACGTGCAACATTTCTCATTGGGCTCGTGCTGCTAAAGCAGGGATGTAAACTATACATTTGTACCTTTTATTTCCTAATCTTTAATAATAGAATTTGATAAAAATAAAAATATGTATTTTACACATAGATTGATTTAAAATAATAGAATTGTTATAGGTTAAAATTTTCTTTTATCAATAATTTCTAAAACTCCTATTGTTCTAATATGTATAATGCAAGATTTTAATATAGTAAGACAAAATAATATTTAAAAAATTATAAATATTTTAGATAGAACTTTGTATTTGGAAATATGTGAAATAGTTTAAAGTTATAAATAATATAAATAATTGCAAATATTAAATAAAAAAAATTAAAATTTTGAATAGTAAAATTTTGTATGAAGTTTGAATTGATACGTTCCTGATTTGCGCATGGCACGTTAGTTGCACACGACATTAAGATATGTTAGTATAAGAGCGTTCGTAGTAGGAGATGATCGATAAATTTGAACGAGTACGACCGAACTAACAAGTGATCAGTCAGCTTTCGAAGAATTTAAATCGTGATAATCATAATCATCTACAAGTGAAAATGCCGGGACCAGATTGCGATAAATGTGCAGGTAAGAATTAATTTAAAATATGAGAAATTTTATTTCTTTATGAAAGAATTTTCTTTCTATAATATATAAATTTTTATTGAAATTCTAATGTTCGCAATTCTTTAAATTATTATTAAATTTTGTTTATCTTAATATTTTTTAATGGGCCATTTTTTATTATAATATTAATTTGATGTGTAAATTTTTATACTTACTTTATATTATTTTTTGCTTGCAATTATTATTATTTATTATAATAGTATATAATAATAATAATATTAATATTTCGACATTTCATATTTTAATTAATAATATTAAATAATTAAAAATTTTTAGAAGATGCGAAATTTTTATGAAATTGATGATACAACAGTTTATGTTATTAATTTATAGAGGATATAGTGAAATAATTTATTCATTAAACGTTATTACGGGCAATATTCAATCCATGAGATTAACCAATTTATCTATATATTTTATGTATACTTAATAGAAATTTCCGCATTTATATTTAATAAAATAATTTAAGCTTTTTTTTTAAAATATTGATTTAAAAATCAATATTTAATCATCTTTTATTACAGATAAATGCCAAAAATGTCAATGTGGCGACAAATGCAAGTGTGGCGATTCCGGATGCGGTGGTAAAAATTTTTTATTTAAATTATTTTGAGATTTTTAATTTCAATTTTTTCAAATCTTTATATTATAAAAATTATAGTTTATTTCTTAGATTCTCTTGTAATTCTTGTAATTCTTGTAATATATAATTTATAATATATAAAAGTTTCATCGAAAGAATGTAGTAATAGTATTCTATGTTCACTGTATTCTTTTCTTTGTAAACGAGAGCAGTGACCGTTTAATGGTAACTATTATTCATGTCGGTTCTGCGTACAGTCCAGTTCAGTTTGCATTCCATGAAACAAATGATTTTTATAATTTTCACAAATTATTTATTTGAAAATTTTATATGCAAAATATTTTCATAACTTTTTAAGTTTTGAATTTTAAAAATTTATTACAAATAACTATTATTAAATATTTTCTAATCTTCTCTATATATATGCTGTTATAGACAAATGCTGCTGTAAATCTGGTGGACAATGTAGTTGCAAGAGTTGCAAGTGCTAATCTGCAAGCAGGATGCTAATAAATTGATCAGCATTAAGAATGAATATTCCAACTTTAAATATCACTATTATCTAGTTATGCTTTCTTTATTATGCTTATTCTTTAATATCATGAAAATTTATTGAAAAATCGAATTATCGAATTTATTATATTAGTATTATATGTATTAATAAATAAAAGTATTAAAAATTGTTTTTTTTTTCATATCTTTTATGAAATTATGTATTTTATAAAATTGTTAACTTTTTATTGAGTGAAATATAATAGAGACTTAACAAAATAAAATATTTAATTTTTTTTCTAAAATTATAATCAAACTTATTAATGATTTATTAATTTACTAATTATGACTTATTAATTATGAACTGTTTTAGCAATAGTTCATGAAAAATAATTAATAAATTAAGTAATTATTAACTTGAATAATACTTTTATTATTTTCATTGGAAGAAATTATACCGTAGAACATTTATATATAAAATTTATATAATTGTAGGAAATAAATAGAATAATATTTATCATTTGTTGATTTACCTCTTATAGATAAACTGATTAAATAGTAATAGTAAGAAAAAAATTTTTTTATGCCAATTTTATTTTTTTATTATTTTTTATCATTTTTTATTATTATTTATCATTTTTTATCACTTTTTTTCACTTTTTATTATAAAGAATGTTTCAAAATTTTTTTTATTCCTTTATAATAGATCAGACTCATTTGTTTAAATTTCAGTATTGTAATTGAGTGGTAACTCGTGTTAAAATATTAACGTTATATATCCGAGTATATCATATATTATGTGTTGTCAGATCATCATTCTAGAAATACAACAGAAAATATAGTATATTTTTTATATTAAAGATTAAGATATTGCAGTTTTGAAAGAAAATAAAACATGTTTAATTATATTTATTTTGTACTTTTCCTAATAATAAAAAATAATAAATAAAAAATAATAGTAATAAAAAATAAATAAAAAATAATATATAAATATCTTATAATAAAATAATGAATAAAAAATATATAAATATATATATTTTTATATATTATATTTATATATATTTTATTTTATAAATTGAATAACTTAAATAATTTAAATAATTTAATGACTAAATAAAGAAGTAAATAAATAAATAAATTGATATATATATAAATAAATAAAACATCTACAAAAAAATCTATCATTAAACAAATAAATTAATAAATGTATAAATAATTAAATAAACGAAGGAATAAATAAATAAATTGACGCATATATAATAAATGAAACTAAAAAGAAATCTGCAAAAAAGTTTCTACAAATAAATCACTAGATAAATAATCTAAATAAATTAATAATAAAAGAATATATAATATAAAAGTCAAATAAGTAAATAATAAATTAAAAATTAATAATATAATATATTAAATAAATTAATAAGCTACTCTTAATTTACTTTTTAATATATAAATATAATTAAAATATATTATGTAATATTTTAATTTTTCGCGTGATTTCGATTATAGAATTTGCTTACGCCAGCCAATCAGAAAGCCGTTAGGCGAACTGTAGCGTACGGCGTCAGTCTCCTGTGGAAAGTCATCGTGATAGGACGCGTATTTGTAACTAGCTTTGCTGATTTGAATACGCAATAGTAAGTAATTATATCATATTCTATTATCGAATTTATAAAATTTTATTAATTTTGTTTATTTAATAATTTATTCATTATTTAATATTTATTCATTAATAACGAAATTAATTAGTATTTTGAGTTTCTTTGTTCTTTTTGTGATTGAGATAGTTTATGCTTCGTTGAGATTCTTATTTGTTATTTTAACTTAATATAGTTTTTTTATACATTGTTTTACGATTTTGATTTTTATTTAAACAAATTGCTATTCGATTATATTAGATGTCGGGATTTTCAAACAGACTTCAAAAAGGAAAAATGATTTATAATACGTATTTATAATTTTTAAGAGATAATTTTGATATTTTATTTCTTTTAACAAAAATAGATTTATTTAGAAAAAATAATATAGTCTTTTTTATTCGCATTAAAACAGATGTATAAAAATTTTATTTTATCAAATTAAATTATATCAGTGATATGTATTGCGTTTCTAATGTACATCTAATATATTTAGAAACGCAATTATACTTATATCTGTATGATGTTTATATATTTTTCTTTCTTTTTCGTTCAATGTTATGCTCGAGGCTGTTGACATTTTTTTCATAATATGGCGTTTCTAAGCATTGGATTTGTTACGCTCGATATGTTTCGACATGTTTCGATTTGTTACCGAATTGCTGCGTATTTCTCTTCTCTAATTCATAATCGAAATTGTGAATATCGAAGTGTACATATTATCGATATTCATGGTGATAGTAATTTTATTGTATTCTTGACGTAATTTATTTGTTACGAAGTTATTACGTATATATTTTTTTTCTTAATTATATTTTATTATTTTATTATTTTATTATATTATTTTATTATTATTATTACTATTATTCATATATTATTATTCAACCAATACACGTTTATTACTATAATCTTATATCTTATATCTTTTGAGAACATTCTAAATTCGTTTTTTTTTAATTATCATTTATTTGACAATTATGATTTCAACTATTTCCGTTTGTTATAATTTTTTAAGATGGCTTTTGACTTTGATTATTAAATTAATAATTTTAATAATTTTCCTTGTAATGTTAATTAAAATAATTGATCAATTTTATACATTTTATGAGTTTATTTGACAAAAATTTTTTTTTTGTGGTTATTGTCTGATTACAACTGATCCAATTTCAAAGGTGAGAAAAGTTCCAATATGGATGCCATATTTTTTGAAAGAGAAAATTAATTTTTGTTGTATATATTTATTCTTATACGATCGATTTTTACTTTATTATTTCAAAGAATATTTATTCTTTCATAATGAACATTTATCACAAATTATTTAAATTATAATTAACCCTTCTGTTTAAATAATAATTTAAAAATATTTATTCTTATATGAAATTTTTTTTCATGAAAAATTGATAATTACTAATTTGTAAGTTAAAAAAAATAAATATTTTCTGAAATAAATAAATTCAGAAAGAATAAAAAATAAAAAGGAATGAGAAGAATATTTTTTTTTTGTAGATTCTCTTTTCCTCCTTCCTTCCAATACTAAATAGCTTTATTTTCAGAAGAATATTGTGACTGCGTATAATACAATCTGTAAAGTTAATGTTTGCTTCGTAATAGTTTTTTGATATTTTAAAGTGCATTGGTTTTAATTAAATTTATTTATTATAATTGCATAATCAGTGTTTGTTCGTCGATTGTAAATTAAATGGATGCGTAGTTTTTTTAATTTTATTTTTTTTAAATATTCGTTTTTGAAAATTATAGGATAGAGTCAGTGAGTTTTTTTTTTTAAGGAAAAAAAGCAAAGAAATAATTATTTTTATATATTTTTCATTTATTTCAATTTTTTTAAATAATCAGTAAAAATATTTAAATTATGGTATTCTACGTTTTGTTACAGTTTCCATTTCTTCGTATTCGATGGCTATTTTGCAATGATATTCTATAGATTACAGCAACATTGATGACAGAGTAGATTTTTGCATTTATTGGTAAGTCACATATATTTATGTTTTTCTAGTCATTCGATCATCGGAATAAAAAGTCCGAATTGACACGGATGACTAATTGTATACATAGATTTTGTACATAACCACGAATATTTATTATAGCCGTAAGTAATCAATTTTTTTTTGTGTTTTATCCATTAAATCAGGATAAATCTTTCTGAAATGTCATGTTTTTAACAAAATAATATTGAAAATTATGTATTTTAATATGTATATATATATATATATATATTGATTATTAAATTAATAATTTTAATAATTTTCCTTGTAATGTTAATTAAAATAATTGATCAATTTTATACATTTTATGAGTTTATTTGACAAAAATTTTTTTTTTGTGGTTATTGTCTGATTACAACTGATCCAATTATAATATATAATATATAAATATAATTTAAATAGTAAAATTATTTTAATATATAATTTTTTAATGTTTAATCATTAATGATATAAATGATATAAAAAATTTTGATTACCTATGATTGAAAATATATATTTATATTATACATTTAATGTACCAATACATATAATGTATATTATATACATATAATGTATATTATATACATATAATGTATATTATATACATATAATGTATATTAGGTAAATATATACAATCTTTCCTGAGTTGTGAAAATAAAAATATCAATTATTATATCAATTGTTATTATTTAATAATTATGATAGTGCATATCATTGTATTATAATAATAACAAACAATTTTTAATTTTATTTTCTGTTTTATTCTAATATTTAATTTTTTGGTTTTTAGTTATAAATTTAAGTAATAATTTGAAATATTTAAAAATATTTTATATTCCAGATTGTTTTTTCTTCTTTTTTTTTTAAATTATTGTAATAATTCTTTAAATAAATTTGTTTTAGATTAGATTTTGTCAGAATGCATGAGTCTATCATCAATTGGAAAATAATTATATTTTTTTAATATTTTTTTTTTTACTAATCTATAATCTTATTTGTTTCAGAGATCAATGTGGAATCAATGTGGAATTAATAAAGGATTCTTATATTCATATTATCTTCTGGTTTTATTGAGATTTTTTGGTAGATAGACTTCCTAAATAAATCTTTAAATTATTGTGTAAGAAAATTATTTCTTTTAGATTTGAGTATTAAAACGAGTATTAGTTAATTATGTAGATAGGGAATAGAATTGTAGATTTAGATGATATTATTTCAATATTTCTTAAATCAGGTCATATTGTAAATTTCATTTACAAATATTTTTAAATTTAATTAAGTTAAAGAATTTATGAAATTTTTCCAAGTAAAAGATTTAAAATATAAATAATAATAATAATAATATTAATAATATAATAAACTTATAGCACTACAGAAATACTGTTTAAAGTATATTTATAAATGCATGCATAATAAATGATAATAGTAATGATTGTAGCTGCTATTAAAAGTGATGGTAGTCAATAAAAATAAATATAACTCTGTGTGGAATATATTTGATTTTTTTTGATTCTTTAACTTTGTAATTGTCAATATTTTACATTTTACATTTTCGTGACAATGAATATATAAAATATTATACGTACGAAATAATATATTTGTGTCTTATAAAGTATATAATTAATACAATTATAATTTAATTTTTACTTTTAGGTTTAATTTATCTTGTCAGTTTTCCTTAGGATTTTATTTGTTATTGATTTTGCAGAAAAATCAAAGATCGATTTTATAAACAAACAGAAGATAACATTAATTTTAAACAAATTTTTCTGTGAAAAATAGCGAATAGGATCGTAAATAGGAACATTAGATCTATCATGTGACAAGATAAAGTAGGATAAGAATTGAGGAACAGTGCCATCTTTCGAGAGTGTACTATCAAAGGGTGGCGCTAATCCTCAATTCTCATTCTATTTTATTCTGTTTTTAAAGAAATGTTTCTGGTATTCAAAAGATAGCGCTTATAATCACTTCTTACTCTACTTCTACTTTCTTCCACTTTCTACTCTTACTTATATTAATTTCATTTATGATATTCTGAAGATGGCGTTGATTTTCATATTTTTATCATATCTTTATCCTTTTTTCACTATTTGCTCTCCTTATTTATATTTAGTTTATAAAATATATGCATCTTAAAGACTATCGATATTTAATTAAATTTATTGTTTTCTTTGTCTAAATTATTGATTAAAAATCATAATATTTGATCTTATTATTATATATAATAAGTATATATTTTACACATATCTCTTTTTGTAAATTCATACTTTTTTTTTCTTTCTTAATCATTTATCATATGCACAATCCTGATACGTGGCATTGTGCATCCAAAATTTAGTCGTATAAAAATTTATATTGTGTTTGCTTATAATATAATTTTATAACGCAAAACTATTTAAACTTATCATAAAAGAAGTTACATGTATTTAACACGAGAATCGCGTAATTTCATTTCTCTTTGTGTCTCTTTCTAATCGAAAATGTACGGGAAGGATTTGGCGTTCGCATTAAATATCGAGTAAAGTGCACATAGTTTCCTGTATTTACACAAACCGTGTTGGTCCTTGCCGTGTCGTAGAACAGAGAGAATGATTGAGTTCGCCGGTTTCAAACAGAGTTTACAGGATGGGTTCCTGTAAACGGTTTCACCAATGAGAATTCAGTTGATAGATTGTCTGTCGATCTTCTGTATCTTTATACAGTACACGAATTAATTCTAAGATTCGAATATTTCAAGTTTGACGAATATAATTAGACAAAGAAAACAATAATTTGAATTTAAAAATATTGATATTAATTTAGAGAATTCGTTAGAATTTCTAAATTAGAGATATTATTTAAGAATAATAAGTTTTTTCACGGACGGATAGATATTATCGGATGAAAATAAAAATCGGATTTAAATCGATTTGATTTCGATCGAGAAGCGATACGAGTAATTCTGTCACGCACAATGGACGAAACGCTCCAGAATCAGTTTCTATTTTTGAACAAATATCGATGTATAACAGCGATATTCGACTGTACGAAGCGGTTACGAATCGGCGGCGCTCCTTTAATTGATAACCCGATTAATTATGCATTCGGACTTTGAGCGCAACACCAGTTCACCAGTTCAAACAAGGGTGGCAAGTCGTCCGGAATGCGGCATGCAAAGTGCCGCTTGCGTGCGAAACGGCTGTGAGCTAACGTGGCTTTTGTTAAAAGCGCTTAAATTTATAATGACCACCGTTATCGGCCGTCGTGATCGAAAGGTACGACGACCAAATTTAAGGATGCAGGAACGGAAAATTTGATCGCGATTTAATTATTTCAATGTGAATATACTATATATATATATTAGAAATTATATTTTATCCGAATATCGTTTAAAATTTTTAAAAATTAGTAAACGTTAGATACGTTTTTCCTCGCGTTCAGATATCATTCAGTCGCGAAGTAGCGAGTTTTTCGTGAAATTACTTTCAAGGATTTTAATACGAGTTATATAACGCGAAGTCGTATAACTTGGTGCAAAGTAGGCGAATGGGAACACGTTTTTCTTCTCTCGTATCAAACAATATAAGAAGGAAAAAAAGAAATTATAGCTCACGAAGGCCTATAAACGCGAGGCGTTAAGAAAAGCGACGAGCAACGAGGGGACAGCAACTTCTAGCTCGCGAACGGGGAAAGCTCGAGACGTTAACGACACCCTGCGCGGCTTTAAAAACTAATATTTTCATCATTGTTAGTTTTTATGACAGAACGAGTAACGGTTCCTTTCGTTCATTTTAAATCGAGGATTTAGATGGAAGATGAAATTATTAGATGATTGAAAAATAATTCTTACCTTTGGAATATTTAATTCTTCTTCTAAATTCTTTATCGTTGTTAATCTTTATGAGGGAATACGTATTCGTTTCGTTCGTTTAAATCAGATATAGTAGCTGGAAGATAAAATTTTCATTAATTTATTTATTAAAAAGATAGTTTCGCTACTTTTGAATTCTTCAATTTTTCTTTCTAACAAAATAACACTTAAATTTTGCTCGCTATTCACATTCGTTAACGCATTCGCGTTAGTCGTATTTAAATATTTGTCGATATATCTTCCGGTAAAGTAACACTTGTATTTACAGTTTCTTCTTTATTCGTCGATGCATTTCTAAATCGCGACTCGTTTAAATATTTGTGGATATTTCGCTGCTCTTTCGCATTCTCTGCATCCCGCACCAGTTAGAACAGTTTTTCAGGGAGACGGTGGCACAAGTAGCTTGAAGCTTGAAGCTTGAAGGTGAGATCGTTAGCGCGAAGAGTGTGACTTCGCATTGTGACTTGAAGTATGTCTTAAGTGTTAGTTTATTGTTACCCGCTACCCGGTGGGCAGGCTTCTCTTACATATTTAACCTGGTCCATTAGTGCCCAGTCGCGTTTATGTTTCGAAATGCTGTAAAACGGTCGTGAAACGTTGCCGAGTTGTCGCGTTGATACGTTTTTATCGTGCATATAGTATAGTTTTAAAATGGATTTAATTTTTTTGCTAAAATTTATTAATAACTGCAATTTTTTTTCCCCATTGAATATAGTGGAAAGGTGATGACGAAGAGATATACAAGAAGAATCTGGATTGCAGATATGATAAATTATCGATTTAAGACCAAAAAAACAGTAGGATACACAATTGGATTATAAGGTACGATCGATAGATCCTATTAGATTTTCTGTTAGATCCGTGAGTGAATCGTTTAATTTCAGAGTCACAATTTATCTTCAAAGATCGAGGAAGATACGCACGTATTCAGATTACTATCAAATAAATCTCATTTCGATTTATTTTCTTCTATAACTTCTTTAATTTTCTTTAGAAATATCTATTCTCTTGTTGGAAGTTTCTATCTTTAACTCGATCAAAGAATCGACGGAAATAAAGGTCTTTAAGAGAAGGAAAAGGCAATTTGACCGACCGAGGACACGTGGTAGGCGGGCTCATTAAACTTTTCGTCGTTTCATCCTTTGGAGGAATCGTGTCGAGAGCAACGGCTCCCGCGGGAATACCGGTGTGGCGCGATTATACCGACCGCCAAGAGAGAGCCATCCCAGGAAAGGATTATACGGCGTAAGGAGGAAGGGTTAAAACAGTCCTCCATTCCCGCCACCCACCAGAACTTCGAATTCGAACATTTTCATCCAGCCAATCGAGCGAGCAAAAACTGACACTCTTCCACGATCGAAACTTCTCGAAACCGTGTTTTACCAGGAATTAGCAGAAAGTTGGTCGAGAAACTCGTGTTACGACGCACCAAGACGAATGCCCGTTATCCCCGGAACAAGCTGGGCGAAGGAAAAATAGCGAGTTGTCAGTTATAAGTTTCCGAGTTGTTCCGCCTCCTCTTGCTCGCTTGTCATCCCGTGTTTCTTCGTTAATGTAATTGACCGGCGGTGAAAGTGGCGATCCGGCAAGTAGATGATACATGAGACCGGTATGTACGGTTTCCTACGAGACTACTTCGGTTTCTTTTCGCCGACGTCTCGTCGTCCAAGCTGGTCGCGTCCGATTTATCGAATCGACGGTAAGACGATACGATACGATACGATGGATCGAATTATATACGCGAGGAGAACAGGCTCTATGCCAGCGTGCATTGAGTTCCAACCGCAGCGTCTCGAAACGCTTATTCTCTGATTACCGTGTTTCTCCAACCGTTGTCCATCCGCCATCGATTCTTTCCTTTTAATTTTAGCGCGCCCTCGAAAACGAAATATATTTTTTTTTTTTTCCACGCGCGGTTAGTCACGCAGAGTAGAAGAGAAGAATTATATACGTGTCGGATCGTCTCGTAAAGATAAATGTTGAAAACGTAGGGAGGGGGGGGAGGGGGAGAGGGGAGGCGCCTAATTAAAGCGTCTCTCGAAAACGATTTTCTCGGTTCTTCTCCGCGGCGGGGAATAAACCGAAGAGTCGGTTGTTACCATAAATTCTTAATTCCGAATCGGCGGTAAAACTGAAAGTTAACCAAGTTCGGTAACATTAGCCGTAACAATGCTCCCAGTAAGTTCTTACGGTAACGATGCTGTAACGACGGTTTCCGGACCGTGGCAATTTCTCGCGATAAAGTCACCGATGGGACCCACAAGAATTAAACTTGCTCAAGGGTTGGGTTTTGTCGTGGTGGTGCACCACGCGTCGCATAGGGATTAAAATTTTACGATCGTCGTATACCTCTCTCTCTCTCTCTCTCTCTCTCTCTCTCTCTCTCTTTCTTTTCTCTTGTACTTTTTACGCGCGAAAATCTGCACGACAATGGAAAATTCGATAATTTATCAAAGTAGATTTCGATCGAAAGAAAATTCGGACGAGAAGTCATCTTGTCCGCGACACGAGAGGACAAAAATGATTTTTCTCTCTCTCACTCTCTGTTAGCTAATAGCGGAGCGTAAATTAATCGGGAAATATGCAGATATCGCGTAGAAAATTTTATTCCAAATTCCTACGTAACCGTGCTATTATGGTTGAGGAAATTCGAATTGAAGCAGATTACCCGCGGAAATTAGTCAAAACTAACAAAAGCCTCGCCGACCCTGCGGTATTCAGCGGTCGCAATCGCGGCTGGATCGCGATCCGCAATTCCGCAAATGGGGCGGTTCGAGCCTTCGAACAAAAGATGTAATAATTCTGCCCCTGTTTTCCAGCACCCCCTTTTCACTTTCCACCCCTCCTTCTTTCTTCGCCCCTCGCTTCTTCGCCCCGTGCCTCACTTTCACCCTCCCTCCACCCTCTCCTTCTTTCTCTCTGCTCGAAGTCTCTCCAACCCTTACGAGAAACCCTTTGTTTGCAAAACAAACAAGAATCGTTTGCTCGCAAGAGTCAGGGAGCGTTGTAGTAGCTGGAGGAGCACAGGCGGAGGAGATGGAGGGCGCGGAATTTTAATTACACGAATATTATCGGTACGCGTCATAATTGTATTATTGGATTTGGAAATTGGCTATCAACGAGTCGTGTGATCCCTGTGATTCGTTCGTTAATATTCCATTGTATTCCATTCTTCGTGTATTAGACATTCTTTTTCTCTTTTTTTTTTTTTTCGCTTCTCCTTCACGATGTCGCCTTCGTCACGATGTTTTTTATTCACGATGCAACAACGGGCGAGTAGGCGATATTTCGTTGTTGGAAAGTTGTAGTACCGGTTGTAGTAGCCACCGATCCAGTCGTGATGAATGAATCCGCACCTTTTTAATATATCGACGTCATAAAATGCCGCCGGTAATCTGGATGGGCGACATTGTAAACATTTTAATTAAAACCTACGGAGGATATTTAATTTCGAATAATTAATGGTCGTTCGCCGAAAATTCATGCATCCCGGACAAAAGCCATCGCCCTCGCGATTACTCTTGATTTCATTACACGAATCAACAATCGCGTCTCTGACGGCTATTAAGCACCCCTTTTTTCGACCGTGCCCCCTCCCCCTTTACCACCCTCTTACCCATCCACCATCATCCCTCGCCGCCCCTCCTCCGTCTTCCGTTGTTTGTCGACAGTGATTTTGTTCGGTTCGAACATTCGAAACGACCTATCGACGTGCACTCGAAACTTATTGGAAAATATTTGCGTATCTTTTATCGTAGCACCGACCGGTATATCGGTCGCCTATCGTTTTCACGATAAAATATACGCACGCATGTAACGGAAATAACGGAAGAATAAATAAAGGCGATTCTTCTTTCCGCGTGTTGACATTGCTTGTCCGAGCTTTCCGCTTGATTCCGTGAACTCTCCTCCCTCCCTCCCTTTTTTTCCCTTCCCCCTTCGGGGAAACGTTCCTCCAGTGTTCGATGCCATACCGCGCCACCACAGATTTCTTCTCCTTCGAATATTTCCTCGCTCCATCCCCCGCGGTAACGCAATCCGGTCACGAACTCCACTTTCTTACATATTTATACGTTCTAGGAAACGAGACAATGCAAAGGGAGATATCGAGAACGGGACGGACCTTTGGCGGATCGTTCGATCGCGCAAGAGGAAACGACGTCGTTCGTATTTACAACGATCCCAATGCCTCGTATGTATCGCGAATTTTGTACGTCGTACGTGGAAACAAACAACGAGAGACGTTGGTCATCTCTCCACTCTTCAACGAGCCATTTTTTCGAATAACGATTTTACGATTTGCAGGGGAAAGAAAAAAGAAAAACGCGCGTAGCAGGGCGTGCGAGGAGATAGGGGGAAAAATGTAGCACGCGCACACACGGTTGTGGAATAACAGCGTACCTTTTGACCGTACTTACGCACCCGTGAAACTCGATTTCATCGGGCCGCGCGGGGTAAGCCCGCTGAAAGACGAATATATTCGGGTATTTCGAACTGCGCGCCAATTTTCTTTGAACAACGGCCACGTCTCGCTCGCGCGCAGACAATGCACGGCGGATTCAATAAAACCGCAACAATAAGGGTGAAAACGGTGGGGTTCTGGCAGGGGCGAGGGGAGGAATGGCAGCGCGGGGAGAAAGAGAGAGAGGTTGTAACGGCGCGAGAATGGGAAAGCGGAGGGTAATTTGAATGAAGAGACAAGAGACAATGCGTGAGCGAAGCCCAGAACAGAGGAGAGGAGGCGGCGAAGGTGGGTGAAAACAACCGCGGAATCAAATTAGAGACGATGGGATGGGCCAGGTGGAAGTACTAGCTGGCGTGGAGGGGTGGAGCTGGAGAAGAGAGACCGAGACAGAGGAAGAGAGAGAGAGAGAGAGAGAGAGAAGGTAATTATATTTACAAGTGGCAGATCTCGAAAACAAAGGACTCGAAGATTGCTCGATTCATTCGAGAACTCCCCGAAGAATCGTTCTTTTTTTTTTCTTTTTTTTTCCTCTCCCTTCCCATTGCCTTTTTGGGGAAAAATCGTAGCCGGTTTTAGTGCTCCTCTCCCTAATTTAATGCGATAAGATCTGCTTATCGTTGGCTCGCATTTTTTTTTTTTTTTCTTCGTTTGTAAGACGATTGGCAACGATTATCGGAATGCATTGAAACTCGAGACTCTTTTGAATCGTCGATGAGACAATGGCTGGTTATTGGAAGTTTCACGATTACTCGGTATACCATACGATACGACTTCGCCAACCTTTCTTTTATAAAGGTGAAATTAAACGACGAGTTCTCAAATTAAATTGCGTCACGCATAACGGAACAAATGTTGTTTCTGGATGGAGAGGGTAACGAGTTCTTTCCAAGTGTGATTTTTCTGAGGTTTCGACCGTCTTATATCGAAACCTTTCAACAGCCTCGTTGAAGTTTGCCAATATATCGTAATTTATTCTTTCTTTCTTTTCTTTTCTTTTCTTTTTTTTTTTTTTTCTCTCTCTCGATGGAAAGACGAAGGGCAATAGAGAATACTTTCGTTCCTCGAGGCAACGAAATTAACATCGACGAATAAAATAAATATACCATTCCCCGGCAAAAATATCCTCTCGAACGAGGCAATATACCTGTCACTAGGTCTTACCCTTGGCACCATCGACCCTTGTCGTACATTTTCATATATGCTCTCCAACCGGACAAAATATTATGAGAACATAGTTCGCATACCTCGAACGCTCGTTCCTACGCGTACTATTACAGGTGTGCCATTGTCATTTTTCTCCCTCCTTTCTCTCTCTCTCTCTCTCTCTCTCTCTCTCTCTCTCTCTCTCTCTTTCTCATAATGCTATTCTTCCCTTTCTTTCTTCTCGTGAAACGTGTTTCTGAAAATATTCCGGAACGGATCGAAAAACGGATTCTCCCCGCACCCTTCAAGTTGTTATATTTATTCCAAATATTTCTATATATACATTTTCTATCGGCATTATTATTTCATGATAGTCATCGAGCGGTACTCTCTCCAATACCGTGAATTTTTCGAGGTATATTTTCATTAAAAAATTAAAACCCGGTATGCCCACAAAGAGAGATATATAGTATATAGTGCGCACACATATTTGGTATCCGATTCGCGGCGAACGAAATGCTAAATTAAATTGGTGGAGGGGGGAGGGGGAGAGAGAGAGAGGGGGGGGGGGAGGAAGGGTAATCGTTATCGACGATGCAACGAAAAAGAGGTGCGAAAGAATGAAAAGGTTTTACTGGCCCGAAATAGAAATGGAAAGCGGCGAGTGTGCAGGGACATTTGACGCAACCCTCCTCCACCCGTCGCGTTATGGAATTTTTGCGGAACGGCTTTTTTTAATTGATGCAATTCAAACCAGCCAGCCAGCCAGCCAGCAGGACGGTTGGTTGCCGCTCGTAAAACTTTTCGTCGCCTTTCCTGCCATTTGAATTCGAAGTTTTCTCTCGGTTGCCTCCTTCCGCAACCTTTCCCCCTCTCTTCCCTCGTTTTTTTCTTTTCTCTCCTTTTTCCTTTTTCCTTTTTTTTTTTTTTGTTTGTTTTAACGTAAACAATACCTCCGGGAAATATTCCTTCTGTTTAGCTTGCAAAACGAATAAATGAAATGAAAACTGGGATGAAAAAAGATGTATTCTACTACAGAGAAAGAGAGAGAGAGGGAGAGAATATTTCTTCGATTTTTTCGCAACGCGGAGCGTGGAAAGGCGTTTAAAGGAATTTCGCGAGATAATCCGTGTAAAACCGGAAAGCGAAGATTGAAGATCATCGTTCGATATTAGGGGGTTAGTGAGGGGAGAAGGAGGGAAAGGAGGCTCCCAGCGTCTTCTTCTCGTGCTCATTTTGGCATAATGAAAAGCTTAGCAGTTGGTTTAACTTGGCCGAGGATTAAGTTTACCTCGTTCCAAGGGTGGCAGGGCAGCGTGGAATTTCTACCTCTTATTTTTCCGCTTCCTCGCCCCTTGCGTTGGAAAAGAGCGCTCGCTAGGTATTTCTTAATTAGCGGCAAGTATCTCGTTCCGCGGAAGTTGGCTTATTAATTAATATTACAAAAGTGAGTCCGGATGTCGTGCGGAGAGGGTGGATCTTTTAACGATTCCACATCTTTCCTTACACCGATTTTCATTTATCACAACGTGATTTACGAAACGGATTCAATTGCTCATCTATTTTTTTTCTTTTTTTTTTCGTTATTCTTCATACTTTCGTATTCTATCTCGTTCGTTGGTTCGTTCGTTGGAACGCATTCCTTCCACTCGTCACTCTCGAACAATACCGTTTAGAAGGGGTTGCTCGTGGGGGCCGGGAAAGAAAGTTTCTCAGAGACGCAGTAAGACACTGGCCGAAGACCGGGTTGGGGGATGGAATAAAGGAAAAGAAGCGAGAAAAAAGAAAATGGTTATTCGAGCAGCTAGCCTTATATACCTCGACAAAGAATACGAAAGAATGGTTACAGCCGAGGGAGAAGGAGGGCGTAGCGTTGAAGTGGGTCCCGGTACGAGCGAGAGGAGAAATATGTAATATCACCCGGGGCGTTTTAATAAACCGAGTTGGCCAATCAAAGCGGGGAGTTTAAGGAGCTTTCTTGCCTTTTAACGGCCACTTTTACGCGCGTTTAAATCACACTTCGCGCCACTCCTGCCCGCCTGTGGAATAATAGGGGGGGGAGGGGAAAAGGAGAAACGGAAAAGTGTGCAACTGTAACTAACGGAAGGAAGGAAAAAAATCTCGAGGAAGGCGTAGAAATATTTTTTATGACCGAACGGCTGTGAGATTGAATGAGTGGGGGAGAGGAGGCGGCGCGGGAGGGAAACGCGGCAAACAAAAGAGAAAGGACGAGGAATGGAACGGGTGGAGGAGGGTGGTAGCGATGGCCGAGAAGAGGAAAGAGAGAGAGAGAGAGAGAGAAAAGAAGGAAAAGACGGAGAGAAGATTGGTCGCTTTTGTAACCGGTGTATGCGCGATACGTTTAGGATGCCGGGTCAAGGGAATAAACGTACTCTCACCAACACCAACCGTGCGGTGGCGCGATAACGTATACCGACGGTGGGCGAAAACGTAAAAAAATGCGAAAACTTTCGCATTTCGTCTCCGGCCTCCATTTTTATTCGCATCGGTTTTTCACTGGGAGCATCGCGTCGCCCGGGACACGCGCGCTCATCGGCCGGATATTATTTCAGTCGGCGCATATTTCCGCAAATGAATTTTATGAAAACAGTTTTTGCTCTTTTAATTAATCGTTGTTCCGTCGCCGGACCCGAGCCACCCTCCCTGTCCCCGGCCAGGGTTGGTTGCCGGTCCACCACTCTTTTCGTCATTCCGTCGACTCACGTGGATCACCGGGCCGGCGCAAAGCTTTTAATAATAATATTGTTTCAAGGACCGCGAGGACCGCGGACGCGCACGTTCCTTCCCTTTTAATCACGTCCACCGGATGGAATACGATTTTCGGACGGTTACCGACCTTCTCCGTCCCTGCTTCGCCCGCGTATCCGTAGAAAAATATTACCAGAAGGGTTATTAACGTTCACCATTGTCCTTTATAAAAATATCTTCCTCGAAATTATTTTAAATCGACCGCGCTATATGATCGACTTTTTTCAAGAAAGCTCGTTTCGTCGTGAGATAACGATTTTTTTCTTTTCTTTTTCTTTCTTTCTTTCTTTTTTTTTTTATTTTTATTCTATTACCACTACGTTTCAACGTGTTATAATACAGGCGACGATCGGCACCTCGAACCCAACCGACGAAAACGTATTAAAACGTTCTCCGGTTAAGTCGTTCCACGGGTATCCGTGATCCACGCGCATTAAGCCGGTCCACGCGATTCAGCGAAAAGTTCCGCCTGTATTTGCGACCATGTAAACCGGCGCTTGTACCGACATTTTGTACAAACAGGAATAATCGTCGACCAATTAGACGGTCGACGGTGGGGAGGAAGGGGGGTAGAGGGGGAGGAAGAGGGGAAGGTTTTATAGTTAGGCAAACCTTTCGAGCAGCTAGGTGCGCCACGGATAATCGTGGCCATAAATAACATTTATCGGTAGCTCGTGGTCTAATTGCCAATGATTACCGTACGCCGCACGAGAAAAATTGCCAATTTACATCGAATGCTCGCTCTTTCCACCACCCTTTTTCCGCTTAGTTTACTTGCCCCAGACGTTCGATTCCAGATAAGAGGTTCCTCCTACGAAATCAGCACGTGTTTTATTACCACCGTGATCCTTTCTTTTCCTTCATCGAATCACGCTGCACGCGTTCGCGCGCAATTTCCCCCTCACCCTCCCCCGCGCTATAAATTTATTAGAATTTCGATACATCCTCGCGAGATCGAGGAAATCTTTTTTTTTGGCCGATCCTTCTCGATTTATCATCCTAGACCGTCCGATTTTTTCCGTTTTTCCCCCTCTTCTTTTCTTTTGTATCTCTTTCCTTTCTTTTCTTTTCTGTTCTTAGAGATAGGGCGAGGAGGGTTCGCGTTCACCACGGTGGATAGAGTTGGATCCCGCTCCCCTGAATACGCAATGCGATTTATTCGAAACGTGGCGTATAAAACACAAAGGACCGTGTATGATTGGTAAATTATTGAGGCATACCGGATTTGTCGGCCAATCACGTAGCGGTCTTAAATAATTCAGTGGAAGCGCGAGAGGATGGAGAGGAACCGGCAGGGAAAATCTCGAGGAAAACGGCGAGGATGCGAAGATATTACGAAATATTGAGTTTAAACTTGCGAAATCAATATCTTCTCCTTTTGGGATCGGGGAGTATAGGTATAAGAAAGAGAGAAAAGACGGATCGTCGTTAACATCGAAACAGTAATTTTATTTTAATTAATATTTCTATGGATAGAACTATGATACAAAACATATCTATACTAGCGAACGTACACACTTCCTTACGTATTCTCGTTCGAAGATTTTACATGCATCGTACATAGCGTATTTAAGACGAAATGGGCTAGGTGTTTTTTTTTTTTTTATTTTTCTTCTTTCTTCCGACGTTTACGTTACGTTAAGCAGTTTGGATACGTACGCCGATGGAGCAGATTACTCGATGATGCGGGTGACACGATAGTGTGACTAGAGATCGCCTACCGCAGTCGCTATTAATCGTAAATCTACGAGTGTTGTTTTTTTTTTGCTTTTTGACGATCGATCGATAATCGATCGAGACGAACGATACGGGTTTCTCCGCTTCTTTGTCTATTCTTCCTTAAATTTTCGTCCCAGAGACGCTTAAAACGTTAGGAACTACGTTTCGCGCAATCGTAAAATCGTGGAGCATCGTGGAAGTATTCGTTATGCTTATAAAATATCGAACGAAACTTTTCGAATAGTAAAAATTCGATAAAAACGATATATAATGGCGAACGATGATAGGCTCGTTTCGCAAAAAAAAAAAAAAAAAAAAAAAACGATTACTTTTATCCTGGCGTGCGAGGAAAGTGGAGAATCGTGTGGACAAGGAAGGGATCGAACTTGCGAACAGAAATCGCGTAGACGAGAATGAATCGGGATTGACGACCTTATGAAAAAATTTCTTCGAACAATTGTCAAAGCGACGCACGTCTTAATTTTTCCTACGTGTTCTTTTCAATAAAATTTTTATCGATTTCAATTACGTAGAAAAAAAAAAACGCATCGTCTCTTCGACGTCCCCTCAAATTTCTCGTCTCACGCTGGAAAAGTTTGGATCGCTTCGTTTCGTTTGAAATAATAATCGTCGAGAATGATCCGGCCACGTCGAACGATTCATCGCACCACATCTATTTATCGTCGAGAACTAGGAGAAAAGTATTCGTTTCCCGGAAAATTATCGTATCCGACAGGCATAAGCCTATTATCGTTCGAGGGATCGCGAAACTGTTTCCGGAGGCGTGCCACCGACAAATCTTGGCCGCGTCGCGCTTCGAATCGGGGGAAATAAAACATCTTATTCGGCCCGATCCGAGAGAAAAGAGAGAAGTTTCGGCATAACTCAGCCTCGTTATCTGACTCGCAAATAAGGCAACGGAAAAAGTTCGTGACATCAATCTGGCCCTCTACCGGGAGATTCGAACTTGAAACAATGCTTAAGTCACCCCTAACGTATGAGCCCCAAGGGGTGGTCGGGCTCGCTGGTTTTGGACGGCGAACCCACCGATTCGATCTGCCAACCGGAGCCCGCTCGCCAATTTCGCTCGGTTGCCCGGTTCCTCCAGTTCCACCTCCGGTTGTTGCCCGTTGCTGCTCGTCCAGTGGTCCAGTGGTAAAGCTAGATTTACCGGCGTGGCCCGCAACGGACAAGCAAAGTCGACTACAAGTACGGGCAAACTTTGATCACCCCTGAGCATTGTTTCCCCCCCACCGCGTTCCTCTTTCTTCTATCTCCCCTTCTTCGTCCCTCCGCCCTCGCTTTCCGCCCACTTTTTTCCACCCCTCTCGGTCCTTCCAAATCCTCGGATTTTTACGTTTCTATACATTATAACTCGCGAAATTCGAATTAAACTTCGTCTAAAACAGCACCAATCTGTCTTTCACGCGCATCACGACAGTTCAGTCGACTCGTACAGTCTTCAGGATTTTTTTTTGGGCAACCTATTACGTCATGGATAATAATAATAAATTGCGAGGATACGTACGATTCGAGGAAATTTGTTGGGAAATAATATGACGTAATAGGGACCGATTTAACTAGAGTACTACCTAGATTAGATTTTTTTTTTTTAGAGAAATAGAAGTTGCCATTTTGAAAATGTGTCTACGCGGAACGAATCAACCAACGTTCGTATTATTATATTGGTCACGAATCGAATTTTCGTTTCATCGTTGTCTCGACGAACGAATCTCGAACAGACTTTTCAGACACCAATAACGAACGGACGAGTTCCGAGTGTTACTACGATAGCGGCAATGATGATGACGATGATGACGATGATGTCGACGACGACGACGACGATAGAAGACGTCCGTGTTCTTGTTAAACGAATTTGGCAACGCGTTTGGATGATACGATCGATGGCAGACGCTTACTTCGTTTGTCATTTGGTATCGTAAGGTGCCTGTGCATTGATACCGTTTAAATTATTCATGGAGTTGAGGATATTATGGGCGCTCGAACTCGCGGGCGCGTAGCCATTGTGATTATGGGTCGTCTCTCCGTTCACTTGCCTCTGCGGATTAGGTGACATGATCTGAAAAAAAAAAAGAGAAGATTTGTCGAGTTATAAGTGGTTCGTTGAAACAAAGAACGATATAAATAAATTTTATATCACGAATCGAACGATAATCGTTTCCGTTTTCGCCTTTTTGGAATCTCTCTTTCGAATCGTTGGTGAATCTAAAGTGGGAAAGAAAAATGGACAATCTCCCCCTCCCCAGCCTCCTAATTACATTCGCAATCAATCGAGCGGGCAACGCCTTAATCTGATTCGAACAATTATTCACGACAGAGACTTAAAACTCGGAAGAGGGTCGGATTGGCGCGGTGAAAGGGGTTGACGCCACTAACGAATTCGTTTTAGACACGGCAGTTCCTGTTCTCGTTCCTCCAGAACCGTCTACTCCGATTTTCTACTCGAAAAACAAAGAGGCCAGAACAGAGCGAACTTGTATCTCGGCTCAGACGCGGAGCGACGACTCAACTTGGGCGTTTCCTCTTCTTCTTTCCTCTCCCTCCCGTTCGATATCCTCTCTTTCGTTCTTCCTCTCCTCTCCTCTCCTCTCCGTCATTTGGTCTCTCGGTGTTCGACCGTCTCTATCTTCGAGCCATATTCATCGGAACGGCAACGAGCGGAAGAGAAACGAAGTGAGGGAGAGGGAGAGAGAGGGAGAGAGAAAAGAGGGAGAAAGTGTGCTCGTGGAAGTAGCAGCGGAGGGTAGCACGAGGAACAAGAGATGCCGCTAGGATAGATAAGTGCCGTTGAAAACTTTAAACTTCGTATCTCTAGCTCCGTTGTTCCCTTCACCATCAGTTTCTCTTAGTTTCGCCGGCAAAGGTGTTAAATTATACAGGCTTAAAATTCGGCAGACCGTGCCGCGCAGCCCCCCTCCTCTCCTCCCAACTGACGAGATCCCTCCCTTACCATGATTTTAGTTCGCGAGTTGATCATGCCAACTTTCGCCAACGATGAACGAGCCTGGCATTCTCATGATTTCCCTCATGCGTGTGTGGTGAACTTGTCCGCAAAGTGGTTTGAACAGTTAGGGCGAGTCCAAGGGAAGGAAAGACCAAGGTCTCTGTTTAATAATTCTCTCGAATATGATACGGTTGAAGAGAGGCTTGAAATATGAAATACCCTCTTTCTTTTTTTTCTTTCTTTCTTTCTTTCTTTCTTTTTTTCTTTTTTTTTTTTTTTTTAATTGGAAAGTCCAAGGTGCGAGTGGCAGTGAAAAATTCGCACGGAGCGAATGGCGAGGGCCCAGTAATTAACCCGTAAATAATTATGATAAAAATGACAAAGCACCGCCGAAGAAACGCTTTATCACCGTTGCAAGGGAGACTTTTCTCCCTGGCAAGAATTTCTAAATCTTCTTGCCGCAACGAGAACCCTTTTCAGCTTTTCCGCGAGCCGACGAGAGCCAACCACCACCTTCCTTCCTTCCTTTCTCTCTCTCTCTCTCTCTCTCTCTCTTCACCCCTCCCTCCCTGCCTCCTCGATACAAACGCCCTTCCATTTTATCTCTTTTCCTCCTCCGCTTTCTCTCCGTTTCTTTTTCACCCCCAATCCACCCCGCCAGAGAATACCCCACACGTAATTAAGAAATCTCCATGGAAGGCTGCGGGCCGCTGTTGGTCGGTAGCACCACGGTTAAATTAAGTCTATGACTTATTCAAGTTTTATCTACAATTGCCAGAGATGGAATTACCGTCCCATGGATTTACTGCCGCGTCTTTGTAATCAAACGGCACTCGCTCTGCAAATCGTTTGCACAGATACCGGATTACCGTTTACATGATAATGTATTGCAAGATAAAGATCACGGTTGAGATTTCACGGGTTGGAACGAAATGAAATTTTAATCCCGCGCGCCGGGAAAATTCTCCTTTTCAAATTCACTTCCTAAAAAGGATTCTCTAAAAAAAAATTCTCGGAATCATTTCTTTCTTTTCGAGCGACGAGTTTCCATTGTTTCCTCGACTCCGTTTCTTCAGACAACCATTCTTCAAGCTTAACACACCCTCTCCCCCCCCCCTCCCCTCGAAGTTATCATTATACGTAATCTTATGCATATTCCACGCGTTCATCACTTCGAATCCTTCGCATATTTTTTCCACTTAATTATCGCACCAGACTGATGTATACACCGTTCTTTGGTTAACTCCGTGGCACGATTTACGAAGCGGTAAGCGGAACCTTTGCACCTCGGCCACGAATAAGACATTAATCGCGACTCGACGAGAGAAGGTGAAGGCAGTTTGTAACTGACGGTAAATGCGGAGAATCGGGGGAGGGGAGGGAGGGTTGTCGGTGGTTACCAGGAGCTACGAGAATCGCGTGTCATTTGTCCGTTGATCTCCCGCGGTTGGGAACCAGCCAGGTGGTAGCCGCTTCCTCCGCAACGCTGCTTTTCTTAAGCGCAAAAATTAGCGCCACCCTCTTGCGCCTCGATTCTTCGCCGGGCTCGATCCATCCGCTCGAGGCACGAGATGAGAATTAGCCACGTCGTTTATCGAAGGAGGATCATTTAGAACTGAACCTCGTGCCGTGAACCTCGTTATTTTACCGGGGATTATTACATCGCGTTGGATCCCCTTAATGTGCTCCATCATTCGGAATTTCCAGCCAGTTTTTTTCTTTCTTTCTTTTTCTTTCTTTTTTTTTTTTTTCTTTCGCGAAACGATTCTCAATTGACCGTGTCTCGCGTTATTAGTTATAGTTGAAATGAAAAAAAGGCGAGATGTATTTGGGAAAGTATTTCGATTTCGATATTTAAACTTGTTCCCGTGTTTCTGGAAAAGGGATCGTGCAATTTTGTCAGTCGATTAAACCAAGTGCGGGGGAGGCAGTTTCGTGTAATAAGTGGACGTGGAAGTAAGTCCACGCGCTACGTGTAATAATCGTTAGAAAAGAGAGTAGAGAACGCCGCAGAGAGTAGCGTTTCCGTTGTTTCGTAACTAAACTCATAATCTCGCATAAGCTCGCAACCTGGCCTTTCCCATGCGAGCTTTCTCCTCGTGCGTTATGAGAAGGGACTTCATGCGAAATGTAGTCAAGTATCTAATAACGCGTTCGTTAACGAAAACGATGCGTGTGATTCGATATCCTCCCTAGAGAGAGGGAGGAGGGAAGGGGATTGTAAAATTCTCCTATCCTCCATTTTTTTTTCGTATAATTTTTTAATTCTCTCTTTTTTTTTTTTTCTTTTCTTAGAAGATCGTAATATTATAAGTCAGAAGCCTCGCCAAGTTGCAAATCATGGTTCGATAAGAATGACGTATATTCGAAAGTTTAATTTAATTCAGCCTCTCCGTGCACGTTCCACCAACTTTCGAGGGTCTAATCGTCTGGAAGAAGTATAGAAGACGTTGTAATACCTTATTCGCCGTACGAATCTCGTACTGCACATTGATCCTCTTAAATTCCCATGTAGTCTCCGTCTTGGCATTAGCATATTATCTTCCGCAACCTCCTCCCTCTTCGCTTCTCCCCTTCTACCTTGTTCCACCCCCTTCAACCCTCTGATTCGCAGAGGACTTTGCAGACACTTGAGAGTTTGTTTTAAAACTCAGATAATCGTTTCGAACTCCTTCCCTCCCTCTCAGCCTATCTCCCTCCCTCCTTCTTACGCCTTCTCTTTCCTCGCGGCCTATCCCTTTCTCACGCAGCGCGTTCATCGCTCGGTCTCAAGGGGAAAATTAGACGAAAATAAGACTTCTCGCCAATTTTTAAACGCGTTACAGTTGTCTCTCGTGGGAGAAAGAAAGAGAAAGAGAAGGAGAGAGAGAGAGAGATCATCGCGATATGATAAAAAGACGCGATCGAGAATCGATCGAGAAATCGGCCTCTCGAAAACGCTTTTCCCTTCTCTAAACTCGCTTAAAGAATCGCGCGCGACACGTTCGACGGATGCGGATGGAATAATCTGTTTTCAACGAGGCGTAACTTTTTTTTTATAGGAAGGAAAGAGACCACGTAAGAAGAGGGAAAGGTTGGATCGTCCTGTGGAAGACGGTGGTAATTGAATTTATCGAGGGTGATGACCGTCCTATTTCTTTCCATTCCCTCCTTTTTCACCCCCCATTACCGGTTTACCTAGGATCACTCGCCACGCTCGAGTTATTCGTAAACGCCTCACGGCCAGGCATTATTTACAAGAGGCGAGGAGATCCTCCTCGGACTCGAAGCTCTCCTGGGCGCTGAGAAAGATTGGGACAGCTGTCTGTTCTCAGGCAATCAGAAAAACTACCTTCCACCTCCTCCTAGGGCCGGGCCAACTTCGCCATTCCCATAGCCATGGCTTAAGGAGAGCGTTAGGGCGGCAGCTGCCACGGCGCTCACCCCACTTCGCGGTTTTTAAGAATCTTAACGCCTCCCCACCGTCTCCCTCTTTTACTCCTGATTTCGTCAAGTCGAGATAGCACCACCACTTTGCATTCCGTCGCGACGTTTAATTCCACCAACGAGCCGGCTGGGCTTCCAAGGGTCGAATTATATCCTTTCCTTCCTAACTCCTGTTGATCGTCCTCCCTCCTCTCCCTCTAATCCGTTCCCACGATCTTTACACGGTTCGACGAAACGCTTCTTCCCTCGAAAGAAGAACGTCCCACGATACGATTGAATATCACGAATCGACCGTTACAGGCGCATCTCGTCGAAATTAGAATCGCGTTCGTATCGCGCTTCCAATCTCAACGTGACAATTAACGAGGAGAATACGCGTGGAGGAACGACGATCCGCGACCCGACATTATCTATCGCGTCAAACCCCCGCCGGAGGGGCAGGCAGGCCGCCTGCCTCGGTCGATTGTCTTTTCCATTCAGATGCTAAATGTCAAAATGACATTCACCGTTTCGAGGAAATGGTGGAAACGGGCCTCGATGTCGCCTGGGCGGACACCTTCGGGGATGTAGCCCCAGCGATCGAAGGTATTCACGCTCCGGGAACGACACGTCAAGAGGGATCCATCAGGCTTAAACGTAATAGATGCTCAAACTACATTAGCATGCCGCGTCGATTATTGGCATTAGTCTGCCATCCCATCGTGTTATTTCACGGCATCGGTCATTTATAACCCTCGAGTCGTAAACCTATCCACGGGAACGATATTGTTCGGGCTCGAAATACCATCATCATCGATCCTTCTTTCGCATTTCTACGAAGAGAAACGAAGAGCTACCAGAACTATGATTTTTCCACCATTTCTTTCGCCAACATTCGCGTTCGCTCTCGAATCGTTCTAGATCGTCGTTGCGTGCCCGAAAAGGGAAAAGGAAATCGCGGTGACACGATCGTACCACGATTTATGCGCCGCTCGACATTTCTCCTCTCTTTTTTTTTTTCTTTTTGAACGCGAGAAACAATCGTTGACCGGTACTTTGGCGCGTGATCCCTGTCACCCTTGATAGTGTCGCGTTACCGTCGCGGATTTTCTTTCTTTCTTTTTTTTTTTTCTTTCTTTTTTCCCTCTCTACGACACGCGGATTTCGCCCACACTTGGTCATATATATATATATATATATACAGCGAAGTGATATTAATTGAACGAAACAACGCTCGCACACGGGGATCGAGCCACGCATACGGAAGCGAGGACGCACGCAGAAGGCTTCCGCCCGAGAACATGAACACTCACGTGGTGTAGAAATAGAGTCGCAAGGGTTAGCAACCCCTGAATTACACGCAGCTCTCGGGCAGGACTGGTTGGTTAAGGGGAGAAAATTTGCATATTATAAGTAGTACACGGTGGCGAGGCTGATATGATCGGGGGCTGGGAGACCTCGTTATTCCGTGCATGCGTACGAATCGAGCGTGTGCACCGGCCACTCTTCCTAGCCGCTCTTAAAAAGTTTGTGTCTTGAAACTTCCGACTTAACGATACTTTTTACCAATTATGCGAATCGTGCCCCCCTCACCCCCGAAGGGAGGCGAGACCAAGGGCTTACGAAAATAACGAAGCAATCGAGGAAGCAAACGGGAAAATTTTGTACGTGTTTTGAATTTTCAAAATGTGTTGCGCGACGTTTTAGTCAAAATGGAGAATCTCGAGAACGAATCGCGCGATATGTATAACGGCGAGTTGTTAATCGGTAAATATTGCGCTTTGGTAAATTACGGTACGTGACGTGCAAAGCGTGCAAAAGGGACGTAAACAACCTTGCAAGACGGTGGCCGGATTAAGTAGATCGGATCCTGGTTGGGTCGGACGGGTCCTAGGGCTTAAGAAGATATTGTTTCCGGAGCACGGCTGTTGTCTCAAGATAATCAAGAAACTCGGACGGCTTAACACCGAAGACGAGTTTATAATTTCAACTTGTTGAAATACGTAACTTTTCATCGATCATCGATGGAACATATCTTTCATCCATGGAGAAGAGGAGACACACGTACATATATATATATATCCTTATTTATCGTACCATCCACGATACTTCAAATATCTTCCTCGTTTTCCTGCAGTTTTTTTCGCGAAAGGGAGGACGAGATTCGGAAATTTCAACCATGCTCAACTCCTCTTAAGACGCCGGCATCTCTGATCCAAAGAGTGAATTCTTTCGCACGTTCCAGCGTTGCCGAAGAGGACGGGATCGTTACGGTATGCGATGAGGCTTGCTTAACGGACGAAGCTTAATTAATAAGGACACGCGATATCCCGACTCGTAAGACGATGGCTGGGGCTGTAAAGCATAGCTGAAGCCTCGAGGGAGTCCTTTGTTGTCGGGGAGGGTCAGGATGAGCGACCTGCCACTTTAACCCCCATCTTAAGGGGTTACGTCTTAAGGAGTTTTCAACCTTCGCAGGAACATCCAGAACGCGGTGGATCGTGATCCCCCGCCGTGATTCAAAGCACACCCTGGCCGCGCGGTGAAAGTGATACGGTTGCATGGTCAGCATACATATTTGCGGCGGAACCATTGGGGAGGGGGGAGGGGAGGGTGATATCGACCACGTTTATAGCGGTATCGTTGTCAAAGCGCGTCAACCACCGGGGATTATACGGATCCCGGCATAATCGATGGATGCTTCGGATGGAGGAAAACGCGACGGAGGAGATAAATTTTTGAAAGAACGATGGGCGAAAGCATTTCAATTCGATTAACCTGTGGTTGAAGATGGAACACTTGTCTCTTGATCTGCGCCAATGTCGCGGTCGATGGTGGATGGACCGCCATGTTGGCAAAAACCAGTCTCTCCTCGTAGTCGCTCTCGCACAGGATTTTGTTCTCGCACAAGAAAAATTTGTCCCCCACGCAGAATCTGGAATCGAACAAGTTTAACAATTAAAGTTTAAATTTTTCGCTTTTTTTCTTTTTTTTTTTTTTTTTTTTTTTTTTTTTTCGTCGAAATTATCGTTGGATCTTGGGAGGCGCGACGATGACGAAGCATAGGGGGAACGGAGGAGGAATTTCCGGGAGAAATTCCGAAGAGGTTGAAGAGTTGACGGGAGATAGGCGGAGTAGTAAAGCGTGCTAATTCCTTTTAAGACCGTTTTCCGTTCCGCTCCGTCGAGGAAATTGCGAGAAAATAAAAACAAGCGGCGAAACGGCACACCGGGCACACCGTAGCTTCCGAGAGTGTCTTCGAGCTCCTTTAAATGTAAATTTCCACTCGATTCGCAGACGCTACGTCGTACCTGGATTACCGCCTCCTTCTCTAACCTTCTTCTTCTTCTTCCCCTCCCCCTCCGAACGTTGAATATCGAGATCGAGATCGAAATCTTTTCTCTAACGATCCATTCTCCACGGTATTGGCGCCTTTTTTCGTTTCACTTTTTTTTTCTTTTTTCTTTCTTTCTTTCCTTCTTTCTTTCTTTCTTTCTTTCTCTCTTTCTTTCTTTCTTTCTTTCTTTTTTTTTTCTTTTGGGAAACGCTCACGGACACGGACACTTACGTTCCGACCAACGAACGACCACCCTAATTGGAGTTTCGGAGGCCGGCGATATCGCGATGGAAATCACGGTTTTAAAATTCAACGAATGAGATCCACGGGTATTTCCCGGTGATCTCCTCTCCGCGGTGGCGAGCATATACAAGAGAAACGCAGATTTCGAAATGGTGGCGAAGTACGAACGTGCTTCGCTTGCGATATAAGAGAAATAAGGTTGCCGCGAGGGTTATACGCATCGACCAACTGTCGCCGGGGGTAAGAGGCGCCACTAAAATCAAAGATTTCGCATTTTTCCTTTTTTATTGCCGGCTTAAAAGTCAATTTTTCCTGTAACCGCGGTGCAAGGGAACAACGGACGGGGAGGGGAGGGGGGAGGGGGAAGAGAGAGAGAGCGGGATTCTTGTAGATGCCCGCATAAAGGACGATACGCCGGAAATGCTAAAGAACCTTTGGAAAACGAGGATCACGAGGGGTGGCTGGTTTCCAACGAGCACAATAGATCCTCACGGGATCCACGAGGGACTCGAAAATCGTTTTGTCAGGATACAGCGACGCCTTGATATTCTTGTCAGGTGCCGTGAACATCGCTCTCGGTGTGTTATACTCTTCGTATCGACCGCGTTACGAGGAGAGCCAGTTCCAGGGATTTGTCTTCCCAAAATAAAACGACATCGCCCTTATTATTTAATCCTGCCGTGTGTCGCCCACTCGTGTCGATCCTTTTCTCGTAGAAAATCATCATCCACGTTTACGAATTCGTTTTAAATATATATATATATATATATATATATATACATTTTGTTTCTTCTTTTCATAAGCTTAAAGTCTCGAGATCGAGGCACGGTGAAAAAGACGCGTACGTGTGTATACTTAAGGGGGGTGTATCTTGATATCGTAACTCGCAAGTGTTGAATAAAAAAAGCATTTCTTTCTTTTCTTTCTTTCTTTTTTTTTTTTTTCTTTCTTTTTCGAGAAAGGACAATACATTGTGTACGTACGAACGTACATTGCGTATTCAACGGATGATGTGCTGTCCCGTGCTCGGATCCTGTTTGAGTTTTATGTCGGGATTTCTGTCGAGTGGTTTATACCGCCGCTTATGTAAATGCAGACGTGATTTTTTTCACCACCTCTTGCACGGGAATATGCAGAGCATTTTGCAGCATTCGAAACGAGTCAGCGGGATCGCGATGTGAATGAAGGAATCAACGAATTAAATTTATGCGTATTTTTTTTTACGTATCTCGAGGCTTATAAATCGTCCTTCGATGATTCGTTCGATTCGTGTCGTTCCAATTTTTCTCGTTGAAACTTCTTTCTCTTTTTTTTCAAATTCCAATGGAAATGGGGCGACAACCAATCTTCGTACATCTAGAAGAAAGGTAGAGCGATTTCCGATACGCGAACGAGATCGATGAGGAGGGGGAGGGGATGATTTAGCATCATCAAAAATGAATTGAGATAACATCTGTTCGGGTAACCGACGTCGCGAACGGCGATGATCCCGAAAAACTCATTTCGATTTTTCCATTTTTTTTTTTTTTAATTCCACGATTTCGAACGTAGGAGGAGGAGGAGGAGGAGGAGACGAGCGTGGAAACGCGGGGAAGATCGGAAAGCGAGAGAGAGAGAGGGAGAGAGGGTGGGGGAGAAAATAGCGAGAGAACCGAAGAGCGATCGGAACATCTAGCATGGACCGCCATAAAAAGCAATGCTCCACCGTAACGGGGCACGATAAGTGGCATGGTGCGAAGTAAAATCGATCCCGGGGGCAGACTCGAATCGTGCGCCATAAAAAGGGAACATTAGAGCGAGAGGACGATGCGAGACGCGACAAAGAGAAAGAGGGATGAAAGCAACGAGATGGTGGCATAATGGTGTTGTGATTTTCTGGCTAGATACGTCGGGTATAGATGGTTGCCTCGGTGCAACGTTAAACGCTTCGGGCATTAGCGGCGTTAAATGGCGTCGAAACGTTCGCGGCAATATCGTTTCGCGGTAAATTTACAAAGAAAGTTTTGCTAATTCTTATCCTCTGGTATATCCTTTATATTTAGAATGGGCGATTAGTACGATTTTTCCTATCGAAAAATTCACGGTAAATATCGTTTCGAGTTTTTATCTTTGCAATTTCCACGTATTTGGAATAAAGATATTTTTCACGGCAATATCGTTTATAAAAATTGCTAATTTCTATCCTTTGGAAAATCCTATACACTCAGATGTTGTTGTACAATTTTAAAACGATTTTGGTGGCAATATCGTTTCTTTCGAAGGAAATCATTCAAATTTTTGCGTATGCAATGTTTAGACAAGTACGAGGATTTTTCTCCCCATATGATCCCATTGACGGATAGGGTAATCGGAGAGCGACGACAGGGACGATAGGAGGTTGTCTGGCAAACCGCGTCGTGACTTTGAACGTTGCTAAGTCGAGAGGAAGCCTCCGAGATTCGTCGGCAAACAGAACGAGTTGTCGAAGCTGGAGGGTGAGAAACCCCAAACGGCAACACTTCGCCGTTAGTAGAAGCGGGCGGTGGTGGTGGTGGTGGTGGTGGTGGTGGTGATGGTACACCCGGTTGGCGGTAAGGTGGTCGCAAGGAATAAATTTTGTGCTCGATCGCGGAATCCCTACCGGGAGAGAAAGCGCTTATATTCTTGGTAGTTGTCGGTGCTCCTACTCAATTTGCATCAAACTATGAGGAGAGACAAACCGTCCCCAACCATCCACCACCCCTCCGGCTTTTCTCAGAGCCACCGTTCTAGCACCTGATGGAGCTGTACAACCTCTCTCCCCCTTCCTCCCCCCTTCCAGAGTCGAGACTAACGCGTTTAGCAGAGACTCGAACCCCTAATCAGATCTTCCGCCGACACGGGGGTTTCTAAGGTGGCGCTAAGTGTGAAGTTAATGGAGTCAAGACGCTGCTCCTTCGTTGTCGGGGCGCTCGCCCGACATCGCGTTAGACGCGTCTCGTCTGTTTGAGAAACGGTCGAAGAATGTCGCTTCGTAAATAAAACGTTTCGAACGTTCCCCACGGAACGCCTCGCCTCGAAAAATATGAAACGATCCGCGATCGTTCTCTAGGAAGAGAAGGTGACAGAGGTTTGTCTCGAACTCTTTGAATATTGATAATTCCAGCCTATCTCTCGCTACCTCGCCCCCGCACCAGCCGGGGCTTTATTTCGATAATGGCTGCTTACCTAGTGCGTTCTCCTGTTAATTAATTCAGACTGTCGGGGTATCAGGGAACTGTGACGCGCTAATTCGATCAGAAGTGAATTCGCTCGGTTTGGTAGCGAGGGGTTGTGCCGCTTGGGGGAAGTGCGCTGCCTTTGCTTCCAAGACAGATTTACCCCGGTAGACAGTTGACGTCGCTATCTAAATGTCGGTGGCGAGGCGCGTCGGAATGCCACTCGATAATACACAACGCGACGTCTCGAATCCGCGGCTCATTGTCCGACCGTACCGTGCACGCTGACATGGAAATGTTCACGGGCTCTACGTCATGTCACGCGTCCCATCCACGTCGAACCATTCGGCTCCAAGATTTCCAAGAATGGAGTGGACGTTTTTTTTTTTCTATTTTCTTTTTTTTTTTTTTTTTTTTTCCATTAACGATTCCCGAATTAACGGTTCGAAGGTCGTGACGCGAGGGAGAAAAAGCTCGAACGCGCGAGCGGAAGCTTTGGAAATTTTTCGCGAGTCGAAAAATGGAAATTGGGGCGGGAGATCGGGGAGTTCGTTTTCCATTCCGCACGGGCGTTCGACCGTAAAGGGAGCATTCGTCTTTCTATTAATTTCTACGCGGCGTGAAATTACGCGGCTCCGCCGACCCTAAGCTATATTAATAACCCAGATTACGAAGGAAATTAAGACAACGATGGGCCGTTGATACCTTTAGGAACGCGGCTTTGTTGTTTCGGCCGAAAGGGTTGGACTCGCTCGGATGAAACTGCGATATTTCCACGCGTCGCCCCTCTCCCCCTCCCTCGTCTTTCGACCTTACTCTCCCCCTTCCTATAATACCGCGTCTTATCGAACAATTGCAACGTATCGCCCTCCGTTTTAACGGGGAATAGTAACCCACCCTTCGTGCGACGACGTTTCATCCCCTCCTCCGACTTCTTATATTATAATACGTATCGGTCCATCCGTATATCGTTCCTCCGCCGATATCGTTCGGTGTTATGCTAATGGGAATCGTATTAATATGTAACGAGTTGGAACGAGAGAGAGAGAGAGAGAGAGAAGAAAGAAAAGAAGGAAGGAAGGAAGGAAGGAAGGAAGGAAGGAAGGGGGAAGAAAGGAATGTTATCGTAAATATGCGTAGGCCGAGTAGAGTAGTTGGTCGGTCGGTTGGTAGAAGTTGTTTGAATCGACTGGGCGATATCACGGATCGATCGGTTTGCTCGCCCTCGTCGGTCGGAGAAAAAGTTCCGAGGCAAAGCGCAATCACATCAAAGATTATTTCCGCCAATAAAACGGAAGTCGAGTTTCGATGGAGAAGCGGCTAGAAGCGGAGGAGGGGAGGGTTGTACGAATGGTTCTCGGTCGCGGGGACAAGACGAGAGGGCAAGAACCGTGGTAAGAAAACGAGAGATTGGGGGGGGAGGGAAGGGTGAGGAGAGGGTAAAGATAGAAGAGGCCGGGAAGGAGTGGAGGAGGAAGCGGCGAGGTTAACCGACACAGGCTCGGCAATAAATCTACCGTTCGCCCGAAGCAGGTACTTATCAGTTCCCCGGGATCAGCCGCGACATCGGCGACTGCGAGAAAAGCCTGGCGGGCCCTCGTCTCTCGGAAATCGAGGTACAAGCTCGAACAACCTCGTCGATCTCGGCGCGGCTACGCGCGCGTATAACTCGCGTATACGCGTGTCGATCCGTCGTCACCGCCTTCCTTCCACTCCGAGGTGAGCGCACGAGTCGTTATTAGATGGAATAGGGGATACCAGATGGAAGGAACGGAAAGGAGAACCGGTCGGGCGAGGGTTTTTGGCGAGCGTTGCTCGAAGCGTTGGTGGATGGGAAAGGTGGTGGAAAGGAGGAGGAATCGCGGCCTCGATTCGACGCGCGATTATCCCCGTATTGGGTGGATATGGCAGCATAACCGTACGGATGGTCGCCACGATCGATGCCCATTTCGAAAGGCTAAGCTCCCACTCTGCATAATTGCCAGTTAACGGCAACGAACTATAATACGCTTGGCATGAACGCGCACACGTGTGCACGCATCGAGAACGCGTCGCGCGCGCGTGTGTAAGCCCGATTCACGGGCGGACATCGGGGGAGGGAAGGGGGAGGAGGGATGAGGGGATCCCCCTCCCACCCCGGAGCCATCGGGAGGCATCGATTTTTCCTTTTTTTCCTTGTTTGTTTTCGAACGCCGCCCGAACGAAACGCGATGATCCTTCAGCCCGCTGGAAATTGACAAAACAGTTTTTGGCAGAGCCGGCCGAGAACTTAATTGGTGAATGTAACGAGGGAATCTGCCAATTATGGCAGCGGCCGATAGTCGATCGATCCGCATCGGGAACACGTACTCGTTCGTGTTCGTGCTCGGGCGAGCATCGTCGAGAAGTACTCCGTAATTCCGACGGATAAACTCCGGCTAATTCGGACGGGCCAATGAGAGGCCGCGGTCCCTTCGGCCTATTCGACAGACCGGAAGCGGAGGAACGGGGTCCTCCGCTAAGTCACTTTGGTTTACGAGTCGTTACTAACCGGTACAAGGGGAAACCAAGGGGTTAAACACGTCGGCTCACGTCTCTAACTTTCCTACCACGAAGTAGCCCGTAGCGGCTTGTAGCGAGCTCGATCTTTCAACAACGAAACCTTCCGCGGTAGCGATATCGAATATCGAAGTTATCGGCCTGCCATCCCCGTAACCGTAACCGGGGGGCATTGTCGAGGTTTTGCTCTCGGCAAGGCACCGTTCGTCCTTTCGTTTCACCTCTCAGGAGTCTCTCGGTCCGAGGAAACGACGTGGATTATCGACGAACGAGATGTCGCTTCTTCGAATTTCATTTTCTCCTTAATAAGAATAGGTGATCGATTGAGCGGGATGACGATTATTGCGAACGCTGTGGGATACGCGATACGAAAATTTCACGTGTATTGTACATGAACAAGTGTACATGTTGGAACGAACGATCCGCGTTTTTCACGAAACGCGGATGGCGGAACACGGGGACGAAACGCGTAAAAGTAAGCGTGCGGGACGTTTAAAAAGCGCTGATTCAATTTTACACTCGAAAAGAGAGCGGCGTTACCCTCGATGCATAGTTGCGCATTGTGGATGACAGGGATACCAGCGATGGTGTTGACGTTCCTGTAATTTGGCTGGAAAATATCCAAATTGTTCACGTAATTCTACCGGAAACTGTAGATTGTTTCGATGTTAATTCTGTCGTTAAAATCAATTTCAAAGCAGTCCACCCGAGTCATTTACTCGAAACGGCACGATGCGTGGGTAACGGGAGGGGGTGGGGCGGACGATGAAAGCCAGCCGTCGCTCTGAAAAAACATTCAATCGTTTCGTGCCGTTAGGTTTTTCGTTTCATCGTTCCAGAAGCCTCCTCTCGTCGTCCTTCTCCTTCTCTACGACTCTCTCCGATATACCAAATCTCCTCGCCTATTATATCGAATCGAGCGTATCGCGGAACGGATTTAATAAATTGCACCCCACGGAAGAATAATGCGCGCCCCTCTTCCCGTGCAAGGGTTATGAATGTAAACCCTGAAATTAAGCTCACAATTAAAGAGAGATCCGATGGATGGAGCCGATTTAAGCGGATGAAACTTATTCGACGATTTGGACGCCTTGTTTATCCTCTCTAAGCTTGGTCGATTTTGATCGTATCCGAACGATGTACGTCTTCCCGCGTGTTATCAAAAAATGACACGCGATCTCGATACTATTAAATAACGTACTTTTAAATATACATCCGAGAGAGGAGGAGGAGGAGGAGGAGTTGGAAGCAGTGTCGGGACTCCTTGGAATTAGAAGGTAAGATACTTCGAAGGTTTAATCAACGAATTGGTCCCCCAAGACTCGCCTCGCGCAGGAGGACCGTGAACACGCATAATTCAAAGTTGCACGGGCCACGGTTTAATTACCAAATCTTGTTCCTTGAGTTTGGGTGCAGGCTGCGAACTTCTTGCCTCGGTTAATGCGCGCTCAAGACCCGCGCTTTATTATCATAGAGAGAGAGAGAGAGACAGAGAGAGATAAAGAGAGAAACATCGTGGCCGATGGTGGCGAGATGATAATTTCCCTTAATACGATTGCTGGTATTCGAAAAACACGGGATCAGCTCCTTATCCGTTAACTTACAGCTCCGACTAACAGCCTTATCTCGCTTAGGGCAGCTTGTTTGACTTCTAACCGGTGCCTCCTTCTGACCGGTACCTCTTGATAACTGAATATCCTGAATATCCAAGAGGGATGGAATAGAGCGAGAGCGGGGAAAGAAGCGAGAGCGACGGAGAGGGCGGAGTTCTGGTAGCAGGCTTAACTAGCCTAATCCTTTCTGTGGGTCGGCTTTGCATTAAGCAAAGTCCATCAACTTGGCTCGAGGTAAAGCTCGAGGAGTTTCGAAGACTGTATATAGTCGAGCATTAATACAGTATTATCTAATAATTGGCGAAAACTTTAATCCCCGAACTTGATGAACGAACATCACGTGTTCGACGTGTATATTCGATATCGATTCGTCCCGCTATTCCAAAATATGCCAGAATAAAATAAAACAACGCTTTTTGTCACGGCTACGCTTTTCTCCTTCCCTTGATACGACTGCGAAACTAGTTCGTCGAACGATTCGAAATGAGAGGAGGAAAAAGAGAGAGAGAGAGAGAGAGAGAGAGAGAGAGAGAGAGAGAGAGAGTTAATTCTTAGGAACGAAAGTAACGGCCATATTTCTCAATAAACGATAAATCAGCTAGGACGCCGAGTAAGGTATAACGCCCTCTCTTATAGATCGGATTTCTTCTTTCCTCTTCTCGTGACACATGTCTTTACCTCGCTTTTGGCCCTTTGCTCTTTCGTTTCCCTTCCGCCGTCCTTCCACTCTCGTTCGTTTGTCTCTCTTCCGTCGCCTTTCGAGTCTCCAAGCCCCATTAATCTATGGTTATCTACGGCGCGCGCCGGATAAGTGCGTCGGAATGAGCCATTTCACCCTTGGGAGTTCGAATCCATCCTGTACCCTCGAAGAGAAGCCCATCCATAGACTGGCCCCTGGGCATCCTTCTTTACCCTCGTGATGAGCTGTGCGAAACTTTCTCTTTAACGAGATCATAATGACGGTGCCAACTGTGTATACAGAAAAGAAACACTTCTTCTTCTCCTTCGAACTTGCTCTTCGTCTTCTTCCCTTTTTTTTTTTTTTTTTTTTATGGAACAAGAAAATTTTATCCTCCACGTTTTCGCTTAAAGTTACGCGTGTATATAAATTCCAATACCACGTGGCGATCCAGGGAAGAAGGAAGAGGGCGATGATACCAAGGGGCGATCAAACGGCATTACGTCAGCAGGTTGCCATCGTGGCGAATCCTTGAACCCGGTTGTAACAGCCGTGGCTCCTTTCCAATGCCGGTGAATAATGCCTGTAGGTTATCTTTTCACCTTCGAGGTTCATAAGTAAAGCGGAAAACCGGCCTCCCCTGGCTGTTGTCGGTAGATCCGACCTAACGAACTAAAGAACAACTTTACTTTTCGCACGCGTTTCGGGGACCTCTCTCTCTCTCTCTCTCTCTCTCTCTCTCTCTCTCTTGTTCCTTTAACAGCCACGTCCTCCACGTCGAGGCTGCCCTTATCGCAGGGAAAGTTAAGTGGAAGAAAATGCGTCTTCTAAAAACAGGGAGACAGCGAGTAAAGTTGAAATTGATGCACTGGACGGGACCCTGAACCCACGAGGTTTACGTTGCCAGCGTGTCTGCAAGCTGCTCCCGAGAAACTTTTCAAAAGTTCCCTTCGATGGACGATCCGTTATCGTGATCTAACTGTTCGCGACGAGTCTATAAACACTCTTGATCTTTCGTATCAATTCGTCAATTCGTCAATATGCGTAAGAAGGTTTGTTGAAACGCGTTGAAAAATTCTCTTCTTTTTCTTTTTTTTTTTTTTAATAATTAGAGATCTCGAAGCATCGATGTATTCCAGGAACGTTAGTTCCTCGGACGAAAATGAATCGAACGGACAAACTGTCGAGAGAACGACGCTCGTTCACCTGTAGACAGTGTTATTGCAACCGTACAAGCAACCGAACAGTCTACAGTTTCCGAACCGACGTTGGACGTGACAAGTGATATTACACCGAGTCGTCTAACTCCGTTGCAGGCCGCTAGATACGGGGTGTCTGACACAGACACCGCTCGGTAACTCAGAAACCAATGTGTCACAGAGGAGAACAACAGGAACGCTTCGGATTGCGCCTTAGTCTCATTGTGCCCGACCTGCCCGAGACAGCCGACAATCGCGATTATTTCGCCTCTTGGTTGGTTTATCATTCCGTAACGGGGATACAAGGCGCGTAAAACGTTCCGTTTGAACAACGCGAGAAACGCGTTCTTGGATTGCTTGGCGAAACGCGCGGCAAACATCATTTTTCCATTCGTCCATCCATAATACCGCGACCCATTGTTTCATCGCGACGAGCGTGACGAAGCATCGGGGATACAGATTATAAATCGCCGGAGGTCGATGGGAAAGGCATCGTTCGATAAATTGGGATTTTATTATCGCTAATAACCGCCCCAAATTATTGTCTAGCGATATTTACGCCGAGGCTAACCTCCAGCACCACACGTTCGACCGCGCGGGAACACGGGCGAACGAGGGTCGGCGAGTGTGTGAATGCTACGCCGCGCGTGCTACACCCACACGTACGCGAACACGTACGCGCGTGGTACACGCGCTTTTCGCGATCGTATTTTCACCATTATTTACGCGTCGCGTGCATACGGTTTTCGCTTCTACGCGGGCTTACGAATGTTTATCGACAAAAATTAACGGGCAATTTGTACCGGGCGCATTGTCGCCGGTAATTATTATTTTATCGACGGTCACGCGCGAGAGCACGGCCGATCTCTCGCGCTCTCATTATTTATTGGCTCTCGTATTCGATTCGCCAACGCCACCACCACCACCACCACCACTGACCCGCACCGACCTTTTCCAAGAATTTGCTTAGCGGACAAACGTGAATTCGGCGCGATTATTATCGGCCGTTTCGCTATTAAACGTTCCTCGTCGCGCCGGTCCTATCGATCTAATTTAAATCAAACGTTTCCTTCTATTCGATTCTGTTATTATACAGCTCGATCCTTCCCATTTTTTTTTTTCGATAACACCCTACACCCTGCATCTTCCTTCCATTTTCTGGCACATCGAGTAACGCGTTGGCGCGTTGCACGCCCGTTGTTTTCCCAAAGATCGGGATTCAATTGCGAAAAACTCGAACATGTTTCGGGCCGGGCGTACGTACGGCGTACGTACATGCGTGCGTAGATGGCGACCGCCGTTTTTCGTAATTGGCTCGGCTCATGCCAAGTCATGCACGGGGAAAAGAATTACATTTCGTGGCACGCCGCGCGTTGTTTATAAACGTGTATGCACGCCGCTGCGTGGAAAACAAATGTTTGTAAAACACGGAGGCTCGGACACGGACGCCTGGCACCGGCCTCCACCATTGTGCCCCCGCGTAAGCCCGCCAACCACCCTTGCCCGCTTTACAACGGTGACGCATCGAAAGGAATTTCGCAACGGGAGACAATGACCAGAACAGAGAGAGAGAGAGAGAGAGAGAGAGAGAGACGGGTTACACAGAGACGTGGATCACGTGTATACGTGCACACACAGGAGGAAGAGTCGCGTTTCACGCGCGTCACGCATCGCGGATGCACTCGATTATATTTCGATTATGGTTATAGTAAATCTAAGCGGGGCGGGGGGGGGAGGAGGGGGTGGTAGATAGCCCGAGGGAAATCGCATTAATTTCTATAACGACATTCACCGCGGTGCGGCAATTTCGGTATCGTTTTATCGGCGACCACGTAACGCAAATACGCGCGCCCTATCCGTGTGCGCGCCCATCCCTGAGTGTGTGCGCGATACGGAGGCAGATGTGAGGTGTGCGCGCGCGCGCGCTCGTACCGCTCTCTCCGCGTATACGTACACCACCCCGCGTATCTACCGTCCGCTTCAGCTAATTTCGTGTTTGCTCGATTAATTTCCCGCGTTTAACGGAATTTGATGTTTCGTTAATTATTCTGTCGTGCGCGCCTCATACCGCACGCACACGGACCGACACGCATCCAGCCCCCCTCCCTCTCGCCCTCCCCCCTCCGGCCCCCTCGCCCTCTCTCGTTCACTACTTTTGCACGCGGCCATGTCCGCCGCCCTATCCTATACTCGTTTCCCGGAATACGCCGCGCCGCGCCGCTGCGATCCGCTAATATCGCCGCCCCAATTGACAGCTGGCGCGAATGTAATTTATACGTATTGTTTTTCCGCCGTGTGTGTGATTTTTTTCTTTTTTTCCTTTTTTTTCTCTTTTTTTCTTTTTTTTTTTTTTCCTTTTTTTTCTCTAACGGAAATACGGTATAAACGTCAATTCCCTATCTACGGTCGCCCCCTGCCCTACTCGCGTATCTCGCGTTTAAAATATATCGTCGAAAAAAATATGTCCTATGGAGTTCTATGGACGAAGGGGAGAGGAGGGTGGAGAGAAAAAAAAAAGGAGCAGTCGCTGAGAATTTTTCCTCGAGAGTCGGATCTTCGATCGGATTACTTTTTTTTTTTCTAAGAGGGTAGTACGTTTTGCTCATTTCTCGGTTGAAATCGCGAGGAGAGATCGGTGCACGCGACGATGCACGCGATGAATTATTAAAATAGGCAGAAGTGGTACGAGGCGTCGTTAAGACGGGTAAAGCTGACATTACCCGAGGAGAGAACTAATCGCAACTTGTCAGGGTGATATAGGGCATGCGTATGCCTTATACGAGAAGAGTTTAATGCCCCGTTTAAGCCACGCGAGGCTCAGCTACGTCCATTTTCTAACAAGCCTCCTAAACCGGAGATTAAGTCATCACTTTGCATGAGAGCGCTTCAAAAATCCGAGGCTTAAGTCTAGACACCGGGAACCGGCGTAAGCGAATTAATTACACAACAAAGAGATCGGGATCGATATCTCGATTTTCATTCTTATTTCTTATTTATTTCGACCGAGCGAAAAAAACGAAATAAAATTTCGTTTCGAATAGAAATGATAATTTCGCGATGGCAGACGATGGCCAGATCTCATCGATTTATCGATGTTCTTATTTTTTTTCACCGTACCACGTATTGGAACTACGTATCCTCCATCGAGGTTGATCCAACGAAAACAAAGATCCGGCGTGGCGTTGCATACGCGGGCCAAGTTTGCAACGTTGCGTAGCCTATTATACATACACACGGATCTCTCGTTTGCCCGACTGTCGGGGATTGGTGGGGTGGCGCGGGGGGTTTGTAATGGGTGACGGTGTGGGCGCGGGTACACCGTTGTTGGCGTGTGTGTATGCATTTACGTGCTACGTTGCCAATGATTTATGTATACCGCTAATTACCAGCATGCACTGCACTGTTTTATCCGGCGATCATAGTTTTATTAGGCCAACCTGTGCATTGCGGTATTGTCAGCGCCAAAAGCACCGCCGGCGAACAATCCGTGCCGGCTGCGTGAAATGTGCCACGTTCACGGACTGCGCGATCGATTAACGTTTTCGTATAAAGATTCCCCGAGTTGTCGAGCCTTCGATCGCGATTAATTTTCCTTTCCCGGATTATAAAAAAAAAAATATTTCGTTCGAAACTCGAGAATTTAACGGCCAAAGAAATTTCGATCTTGAAAACGAATCGGCGAGGATACGACCGAGTCTATTCATCTCTTTTCGTTTTTTCTTTTTCTTTTTTCTTTTCTTTTTTACTTTAAAAACTTTTAAGAGCTTGTAAAAAAAAAAATTTATATTATATCCGCGAACCTGCTTTTTTTTTTCTCTCCTTCGTTTAGTCGGATCACCGTGACCTTTTATTCGATATCTTTGGTCTAGCTACGCGCCCTTTACCGAACCTGTTGCCATTTGACCGCAATGTTCAATTTGTATCGGTTATCGCGTTCAATTAAACTCAGAGAGTTTTTGGCTCGGATTACCATGCATAGTCTGAGTGTACGTGTGCTACGTCGTACAGTGGCGTCGACGTTACAACACAAAGATACACGTGTAACGTGTAAAATTGTCACGATGGACGATCGTTTCGTATCGCAGCGTCACCTATCAGCCCACCGTCCATATCGTTCGTCCAAGTTCGACGTACAAACAAACAAATCGTTCCCGAGGAAAAATTATTCTCCGATATAATCGGTTTACTTTCGAATAAATCAAATTTTCTCTCCTCCCCTCTCTCTCTCTCTCTCTGGTAATCTCGTTTTTTCTCGCGTTTTCTCTTTTTTCTTCTTTTTTTTTCTTTTTCTCTTTTTTTTCCCCCCCCCACACATCGAAACAACGAAACGCGTGAATAATGATACACATTTTGACGGCACGGACAACAAATACTATCTCGTTACGATGGAAGCGCGCAGCTCTCGATTTCCCACGGCGCGACCATCGTTCTGCCAGAGAATCCGTTGATCGTTGAAGTAATTCGATCCCGCGTGTCACGCGTTTCATTTATAATCGCGCTGGAACGTCTATTACCACGAGTTTGTGTATCGTGTGTGATAGAGAGTGTGCGGAGAGAGAGGGGGAGGCTGGATTGCATGTCCGTAGTGTTCAACTACAGAGGGCCTCTGCTTTCGAAGGCAGTTTCGGCGAAGGGGATGAAACGGGTTGGCAAAAGGGGGTGGTGGTGGAACGCGGAGGAGGAGGAGGAGGAGGAGAAAGAGGAGGAGGACGAGGAGGAGATGGTGGAGGAGGAGCAGTGACAAGGGGTTGGGAACGAAGAGAGAGGGAGTGGGAGGGGTAGAGAAGGAGAGAGAGAGAGAGAGAGAGGGAGGGAGGGGCCGTCTATCGCTGCCGCTACCGGAGCTGGCAATGCGAGTCTAGGTTATCCGGTGACAAAGCTGGTTCGGTTCGTGCAACGAGGCCCTCGGCACGCCGGATTATCACCATTGAAAATGGTGCAACTGAAACCCCACTGTTCGGATGCAGCGGCGCTTGAACGCGATACGCGCGGCAAGCTTTGCATCGAAAACCGGAAGCGAATTCCTTGTCTGACGCGCATTTATTGGCGTGATCACAAAAGTCCAACCGGTGTTGTTTTTCTCCCCCCTCCCCCGTTATCGAAATCTCGCCTCTGATCGATACCTTTGGTGTACGATTACCGGTAAGCGTCGATCTATTTTCGAAGAAGATTTCGTCGCCACGCGCTATGGTGACACGCGTGTTTGTCCTACCAGAGATTGGAGAGTGGCGAGGGTGGGGGAGGGGGAGGGGGAGAGGAGCTCGAACCCTCCTCCAAAGTTTACCCTCCCCATCAAGTCGAGTTGGTTGAGTTTTTGCGGAACGGGCGATTAACGCGGGTTAGATAGATAGAAACGGACGGATTCTTGAAGTGAAGTCGGATGGTGAGGCGGTGGTGAGGCGAGGTAAGGCGAACCACCGTCCGGGGGGTTGTAGCTAAATTGGCGGCAGTATATTACCGGTCAGACTCCCGCATTTAATTTGAATATAATCGTGAAAGGAGATCTCAGGAGCTCGGGGGCACTTCGCGACGCAGAACTGCGTGACGGTGACCGGAAGTGCTCCCGGGACACCGGAAACAAAATGGCCGCTCCCTTCTACGCGACTTGCCTCTTTCCACCCCGCGCCACCTTCCTACTACCGATCTACTATCCACCTACCTAACAATCTACGCCTCCCTCCCTCTCTCTCTCTCTCTCTCTCTCTCTCTCTCTCTGCTTCCAACCCTTCCAAAGAGCGTGAATTCGAGACTTAACTTTGCATTGTTCAGTCTCGAACATCGAAATGCTCGCCCGTCTTCGCTCGTACGCGATAAGGGGACATTCTTTTTTCTTTTTTGCGCGCGGAGGCACGCATTCGCATAAACTCGCAACGCGTATCGTTGCCGTTGGCTTCGTCGCGCTTCGTTCGATTTCCAACGCTTGATCGTTCGCGTCGTCGGTGAAGAGATTATTTCGGAAACGTTTCTATTCGCGGTGCGCGGTCGAAGTGGAAGTTTAATGATTTTCGAGTAATTACGAGGGCCGGGCGATGACTCGCGTGGGAATGCAGCAGAGCAGCGTGTTCGATAAGCGCCACGGAACAGTAACAATTATATCAGGCTGACTCGTAATGCCTAAATACAATATAAGCACGAACAATGGACTATAGTCCTACTAGGAGCCGTACACCCGCTCGTACAATACCTGCTGTGAATTCATAGACAAAGGACGAGGTCGAAGCTTTCGTCAACTTTGGATCAAGGGGTCGAAAAAGCTCTTCCGCTCGAGATGTCTAAGCTCGTCTAATTGACACCGAATCCGCGTAGAATGATGACTCTTGAAAGAGATTTTATATATATATATTCTTTTTTCTATTTAAAACAGAGTATCATTTGTCGCAGAAATCGAGATACGCGAATTGAGAAAAGGATTTCGTCGATCTCTGATCGTCATAAATTGTGGCGGTCAACTCTCGTATATACAGATCGTATCGATCACTTTTATCGATAACGGAACATACCTGTTAATGGATAAACGGAGTACTTTTATCCGGCTATACGTCTCTGCGAAAGGAGACGAGCGGAATGGGAAGAGAGCGATGAGAGGAAGAGAGAAGGAGACCTACCCTCTCGAGTTTACGATGTACGACTCGGGTTAGGAGCGTATGATTAAACAACTCAGGTGTTTTATGCTCGACTCGTGGAGATCGCGTGACCCAACGGCCACATCCGTTTCCGTTTTGCCTACGGTCAACCGCTTCGACCCCTAACCAATGGTTCGCCTTAAGGGTTGCACGTTACCTTCGACCACGAAAGAAAGTATACTTTCGACGTATCTTTAACCAGTAATCGGCTTCGCTCGATAGTCACGTGCTTCCCGTAGGAGCGCGCCGAGCTAACCTTTACCCGTGCGGCTCCATATCCTTCCGTTCTTTCTTTTTTTCCTTTCCTTCTTCTATTTTTACTCTCTGCCCTGATGATCGCGATACCAGGCCCGTTTACATGCTATAAAAAAATTCTATTTTTAATAGCGGATTATATTTTAAATTCAGAGAACCTTGTTGCCTCGTTCGAGCCTCTCGACCAATCCCTTAGCTCGAGCAATCTTTCTCGATCACTCGCGTGCACGTCCCTTTCGTTGGGTGTACCCGAATAGGACCCGAGGATACACCCAACAAGGCGTACGAGGAAGCGTTCTCAGGCTGGCGAAAGGTCGGAGAAATGTCGCGGTTTGACATTAGACTTAAATGCCGAGTCACTCTTCCGACCAACTCTTGCGACTCGACCTGACCGAACCAATTCCTGCATTTTACCTTCCACCCTCTCCCGTATTACTTTCGAAGCTTTCGAGCGCGATCGATGCGCCCTCTCTCGTTAATTTCGTGCCCATAGGATTCGAATATTGGAGGAATAATTCCGGCAGGAAAATTAATTAATTTGCTAATTTCGGATTATCGAAACGCCGGTTAACGCGCACAACGAAACGTCTCTCGACGGCGGACGGCGCGGGTGGATATTTGGGCCGCGCGCCCTCGGGATTCGTTAGTTTTCCGGGAAATTAGTGAGCATGATTTGCATCTGACGTACACCTCGAGGCGTCTACACGTCGCTCGCATAGTTTCGCAACTCTCGACTTTCCTCTCGCGATCTCCTCTCTCCTGCTAGATGTCTCAACCCCCTCCCCGCCCCATCGCGACGCCCTCACGTCAATTATACTCACGTCAAGGGAGGAAAATTTCATTGGACTTGTTCGTTACTTGGTTGTAACGGATCCATTTTTCAGGAATTTCAAATTTCCACGGAAATGGAATGTTTCGTAGCTCTCTCGAAAATTGAAGAGATCGTGTTCCGTATTTGTATCGTGCGCTTTCGATCAAAAAATAAACGATAAAATATACACGTATTTGGGGGAAATTGACAAAGGAGGGAAATTACGAGAAGGGTGTAATTAATCCGATTTTATTGCCGAACGATAGAGAGAGAGAGAGAGAGAGAGAGAGAGAGAGAGCGACTCTTACTCGACGGCTTCTCGATTCTTGCGCCGATTATCTTCATCCGCCGGATTCACCGAGGTGTTTCGACTTAAACACAGACTCGAACGAGCTTCGAGCTTAACTTGGTTGTTGTGAATAAGTAAGCGAAGTGTTGCGAAGTGCTGCAGAAGTTTAGCCAAGCCCCCAGGCGCACGGCCGGGTTGGCTCGAATTAAATTGTTATACGGATGAGCTGCCACGACGAATACTTCGCAGAAACCAGTGACTTTCCCACCACCATCCTCCCGGGTGTGAATGTTTAATCACAGCCTCTCCCTTATTATTTAATAACATAATATCGCTGCCGCGCCTAAAACTAAATCTCAACGAGGTGGTCTCGATTGATGATTCGCAACGACGAACCATTTTTCGCGAGAAAAATTTTCCTCGATTTCCTAGATAGAAGAATTCCTATTTTTTCTTTTTTTTCGAAGTTACGAAGTATTTCGATCCGGACGTTGCAATAGCTCGAAAACGTTGATAATATTGCGCGTTGATAGATGTTGTAAGAGATCGTAACACCTCTTACCTGTAGTTACATTGTTGACACGCAAAACACTCCAAATGGTAGACGTTGGTCCTCGCCCTCATCACCATCTCGAAGGCTGGGATGGTTTTGTTACAGGCCGCGCAATGGCCAGTGAGTCCAAACAATCTGTCACAAATTGAAAAACAAGAGGGCTGGTACTATCGTATCGGCTTGTTATTGCTGTAAGAAATTAAAGAAAGTGGAATCGAGGAAGAATCGTTTCATCCACGATATCTTGTATTTCTTTCGATGTATCCCCGCGAGTTATCCCCGCCAACGATGACGTTGGGGCAGACTTTTAGCTAGGTTGGAACAAGAATCAATAAGCTTAAGGACGAGCCACGAATATGCCATCTTCAAATATTGGGCCATTAATAAAGGGCATGGTGGGTTCGATGGCGAAGGTTCCTCGCAGACGCGCCACCTGCGCGCGTTCCCTCGGGACTTTGTAATCTCAACACGGTTTATTTGCCCTCGCCTGTTTATATGGGACGTGGATGTATTCAATAAGGGAAACTCATCTGTAAAATTCGATTTGTTGCTTCCGTTCGCCGCGTCGAGGACTGCCCGTACGTGGTGGTGCTTAACGTCTCCTTTTCCACTTTGCCCTTTATTGACGTCCCAATGCACCACGACACAATGAAATATGAAACGTCAACGTTGTCGGAGGGCAGAATGGAATTATAATATTATAACGGATTTTCGATTCTTTCGCGAATATATATATATATATCAATAGATCGAATGAAAAGGAAAGAAGAGAAAATAGGTGACGTAGCTTACTTTAAATAATCCTTCTTGCACAATATCAGATTGGATTTTATGTAAAGCGAGGGACCAGCTTCCACTAGTCTGCAATTGCAACTGTTGCACTTTAAACAATCCTCGTGCCAGAACATATCCAACACTTTGAGAAGATACCTGTGGGATTTGGAGAAATCGTGTATGTTTGAACGAATATTTTTGAGAAATGCGTTTGGAAAAGAATCGCGGGTAATGATAAATTTATCCGAAATATTTACCTTTCTGTAATTACCTCTCCGCAACCACCGCACTCCCGTTGCACAGCCCCGCTCTTGCTCGGCTCGCTTTTCGTCCCATCCATTGTGGCTTCACGATCACTTTTCGATTATTATTCCGGTACCCTGAAACACAAGCGAAACAACCTCGATTGATCACCGCGCCAATTTCAAACAAACAAACGAACGAACCATTATCCCGATGATAATCGATCGATTAATTTTAGTTCGTTGTCGACAGCCGATTAGCCAAGAATGGATCGAAAGGAATCGTGGAGCGACAGGATCGAACGGGTAATACGCTTGATACGTGACAAGTTCGTACGGCATATGGCGGTCGAGGAGAAACTTGGCCTCGTCTATCGAGCAATTAGAGTTACAGGTTGAGAATTTAACGGCGCGGTTAGTGCCATCTGTGTCCATCGTGGGTGCGGGTGCTCCTGTATTTTCCCCGCCCGCACCCTCCGCCCGCCTCTTTCTCGCGCGATGCGGTCAGAGTTTAGAATCGAATTAGTTTGACCCTCTCTTCTCTCCACTTATTGCGCGTTTAAGCGGCACCGGTCCCCGGAACAACCGCCGGCTTGTCGGGTAACGGCTGCGCGAGCTTCCCGATAAACATTAATTGTTTTCGCCCAAAGACGTATGTATAATCCACCCCTGCCCTCCGTTTAAACGAAATTTCGGGGTTTAACGTTTATTTAATCGGCACCGTTTGCCTTCTCCCGTTCCATTTTATTTCACCGGCCCGTTCCACGTTATTGAAACGAATTCGAAAATATCGGCCGGTTTTTCGCACGATAAGTTGTAAATAAAAAGTACAAATACCGGTATTCCAAGTATTCCGCGCGATATTTGATTTCGCGTTTTTCTTTCTTTTTCCTTTTTTTTTTTTTTTTTTTCGATCGATCGATCATTCTTCCCGTCGATCCGAAAAATACGACGAGATCCGAGGCGAACCGAGGGGGATGATGGTTATTTTAGAGATAATTTCGTAAAATAACCGTTGGACGGAAGATCCGTCGTTCCGATTCCGATTCGTACGTGTACGCTCGTTACGATTAATCCGGGCAGACTTAAATTGCGCCTCTTCTGTGTCCACACGGATCCGTTCGATCCCGAGCCACCCTGTATATATTTACGAGTACCCGCGGATGCTATGAGCAAAGTTTGTGCGGTTTCAATATGTCCTCTCCCTCTAGCCTGGACACAATATTACAGGGACGTTAATATCTTCTATGCGGTTGAGACTGCGAAGCAAATATTAATATCGTGTCCTTTGATACGTTAATTAATAGAAGACGAAATATATTCGAAACTCGTGCGGATATTATAACCGCTCGATCTTTTGTCCACCGTCGCGTCTCCGTCTTCTTTCTCCTTTCTCCTTTCCTCGATCAATCCTCCGTCGTTTTTACGCGTATATTTATCACCCCTTCGATCTCGAAACCTCGAATCTCGTCGATGGAGACGGGTCGATTAATTATGTTGAAATTATTGCGTGCCGCCCCGATTATCGATATACACCGAATATGATCTAAATAATGGTACAATTATTATGCGTAACCTTATACTCCTATAAGTGTAGAGTGATTAATGGAATAACTAACTAGCCAGGTAAATTATGCAAACTATTAAATTCGAATGCGCGCAAAGTTGGCCACATAATAATCGCGTTAACGATCGAGTCCCACCTTCTCCCCCCCTCCCTTTCCTCCCTCCTCTCCCTCTCCCTGAATTTATACGTCGGACGTTAATATATTTTATTGTTATTACAGGTTGATTAAAGTCATCGTTAATACGTCCCTTTCGGAAAGTATGAGGGTGGCGTACGTTTTGTTCCATCCCCCTCTCCCCTTTTACGTACGCGCATAGAATTGTATACGTGTCGCCGATCGATGACGATATTTAATAATTTGAAAACGCGATCGCCGCCACAATTGGGGTGCGCGACACGGCCTCACTTTCGAGCACGGGCTCGGCCAGGGATGGAACGGGAACGGGGGCGAGAAACCATTCGGATACGATCCTCCTTCCGGAGATCTTTATTCCGCGTTAACAGCGAGCGAAAACGAGCCTCCATCCCAGAAAAGTGTTTTCGAGTTAGGCATAGCGGAATTCGACCGCGGGAATTCCTGCGGGAGCCAACCTGAATACCAGCGACGACCTCGAAAACCTTTGCCAGAGACTGCTACGCTACGCTCGGTCGGTCAATTTCCACTTTGTTCCCTGCAATTTTCGGCCCTCGTCGCGTAACTCGTCGACCTCGACCAAGGGAGCAAAGGCAGAAGGGCAGAAGGGGCAAAGGGAGGGCGGCGCGCGTCGTCGTTCGAAGAAAGAAGAAGAAAGCGGCGTTTTTTAATTCGTCGATTGGCCGGTTTCGGTTCCGATATCGATATCGCGCGCGTTGCCTTTTCGCGGTTCGCGTGGCAGATTTAATCGGTCGGTAGAAGTTAGGTATCGTATTAGGGTGGAGAGGGGGGAGGGGAGGGGGAGGGGCACGGTGGTAACGGTTCGTTGGAACGTAACCGTTGAAGGGTCCATAACGAGAGCCGCTTTCCCTTCGAGAGCGGCTCGCATCGCTGGCGATCTGTTCATCAGGTACGTGATCAGATCATCCACGGGCGCTGCTCCTCAAAGCGACGATAATTCGATTATCTCGTACATGTTGGACAACCGCCGACATGTCCTCCAATTGCTAGATCTCTTCTTGCTCAACCATCTTCCTGAATGTAATTAAATTACTTCCGTGTAATCTGCGTTCACCCATCGGGACCACCCCTCCCTCCTCCTTCTCTTCCTTTTTTCCCCTCGCTTCGAACCGATGACTTTGAACTTCCACTTGGACGTCATTGCTCCACGTAATTATCTCACGCAAATATCTCCGTCGTATTATTCGATCTCTGTTAATTGAGAATATTCGGTTTCGAACTTTGAGGGAAATTTTATTCTCTTTCATCGCTTTCTTGGACTTGGAGGATCGTCGTTCAAGTTCAATCTTTGTAACGGAAACGTGGAACTGCGCATTGCGGAGAACGGTGCAAGATTTCCACCGTGGAAACGAAAACCGTGGAAAGGAGGTCTCCCTCCTCCCCCTCCCCTCTCTCTCTCTCTCTCTCTCTATTTATCGACGTAACTGGGCAGTCTCGATGCAGTTCTCAAGGCTCCGCCCTCGCAGCATCCGCGACACTCCCAGAGCGCCACCCCTGCGATCCTCTTCAACGCGGAAAAACAAAATTTTTCCTCGGCACGCGAAAAAGCGCGGAGATGCCTGTCTCGAGACGCCTCCGTTCGCTCCGACGATGACCGTTCCGTTCCACCGTTGCGAAAGGGCGCAGCCTCGTTGGAAAAATAAATATTCGCAACCGAGTCTCGCGCTTTTGTCTTTAATAATGCTCCCGCGGAAGCGTTATCTTTTACTTTTAGGACGAGAGCGCGGGCATCCGGTGAGTCGGTCCATTAATTAGGCGGGCCGCATTAAGCCGAGCATTAATATACTCCTGTGGCTGTTTTGTTTTATCCCGCAGGAAGGACCACCTCCCTTCTCCTCCCCCGTGGAGGGATGGTGGCCAGGCGGAGGGGAAGCGGGGGAATTATTTCGACGGCGGCAGCCTGCTAATCCGAGCTGCCATGCTACCACCTTATCCCTCGAGACTGTTTAAATTCTGTAAATCGTCCCGAATCTTCTCCCTTCCACTCGTTTCAACTCGAGGCACGAGCCGTTGTTACTCGCGTTTCCGCTAGAAATTAAAGGAGTACGTTTCGATGAAAAATCATCACATTGCTGTCATTGCTGAAATATATATATAGATAATAGGAAAAATTTTAACTCGAACGAGAGGTTTCATTTTTCTACGAGGAATGTTAGAAATGTTAGGAAATCGCGTACGTTTCAGGCGAGGTTAAGTTGGCGGAGGTGGACAGAAAATGGTGGTGGAGTGAGTCCGTAACGATGTAATTTAACGGGCCAAAGGAATATTTCCTACGGAATAAATCTCGCGTAACAGCGCCACTGAAATCCTCGTTTACCCGGCATTCAGCCCTTGCTAATGGGGGTAATTTAAGGGATGTTTTAAGCGGGTCCGTGGCACACGTGAGTCGCACAAAAAGTTCACGTATTACGACCGTGGCCGCGCCGTAATCACGCATTAGCATTCCGAACGGTCGGTGTCGACCGAAAACACAGCGGGCTGAGAACACACCGCTTAAACTTTTCCTAACGTTTTCAACGTTCAACGACCGACGAAAAACAGCCCGCGGCTATCCGCGAAACCGTCCAAACTGGCCGGGATTTAATAAAACGAAACAAAGAAACGATTCGTTCGTTCTCCCTCGGATCGATTTATTAAAGCGATGATTCGAACATCGATAAATAAAATTCTCGATTTTGTCTGTTTGAATCGGTGATGCTCTCGACCGGCGATGGAAATAACGTTAACAAACGTCGTCTTGAGCAGTCATCCTCCCGGATAATTTTCGCCCCTCCTGTGTGTGTGTGTGTGTTTTAAGGACAATGGAAACGGCGTAACGGACAAACGGTCTGTTTAACAAGTTCTTTCGCGCCGATAAACGCGAGGCCGCCGTGCGTTCCTCTCCACTCTTTTTTCTCTTCATATTTGCCGTCCCCTTCTCGGTCGGCGGACCGCGGTTAATGAAATTCTAGTCAGGTCGCGGCATTCTTTCGTCAGGTGGCAATGCCATCTACTCCTCCTCCTTCTTCTCCTCCTCCTTCCACGTCGCGTTTTCGTCGTCGTCGTCGTCGTCGTTGTCGGTCCTCCACGTTTCGTTTCCTTTTCCACTTCGCGTCCTTCCTCGTTCTTCCACCTGTTTTTTCTAACACATTCGTGGCCGCATCTCCCCCTCTCTCTCTCTCTTTCTCTCTTCCCCGCTATCTCTCTATCTCCGACTCACCCATCTCTGTCCCTCTTTTCCGGCACAGAGAGACAAAGAGAGAAAGGAAGAGGGAGGGAGGGAGGAAGGATGGTCGCAGTCTTGTGGAGTGTAGAGGGCAGGGGTAACGGGGTTTGCGTACGTCGTGACGCGGAGGGTTGGTGGCTGAAATGGGGTGGTGTGCAGTCAGATTACGCTAAGCTATGCCCGTACGTGCTCGCATGGAAGTTCCACCCCTCACCGGGGTTTGCCACCCCGCTTGGGAAAATGTATTTATTGTTGTTTGTCCAGCGTTCTGTGTATGGCCACCAGCGAACAGAGAGAGAGAGAGAGAGAGAGAGAGAGAGAGCTGGTGGGAGGTTGGAGGGAGTAAACGGTGAGCGGCGAGGTGAGGCGGGGGTGTGGTAGGGCAGAGAATCGCCCGAGGTTGAAGTTGAAAAAAAAATTGCCCGGGGACGACCGCTAGGATGCCGAGCATAAATTTAAGCGACACTCACACCTCTCCGCCCACCCTCGCGGATCCCACCGATCCTTCTTCCCTTCTTTTTCTTTCTTTCTTTCTTTCCTTCCTTCTTTTTTTTTGTTTTCTTTTTCCTCTTCTATTTTTTCCGATTTCAATTCCACCCCGCCGTCCGCTTAAATACATCGGGATTATGCCGCGCCGGATACCTATTTCAGTCAAATGGAGAAAATCCTCGTCATCGAGCCTCTCCAAGTGAATTTTTTCCCATCTTCGTTTCCCTTTAAACCCGACTGTTGAGGATAAATCTCCTTTCTTTTCCTCCCTCTTTTCTATTTTTCCACCCTTTTTCCCTTTCTTTTTTTATTTATTCTTTTGGACTTGGAAATCGTCCCTCCCTCCTCTTCGTTTCGAAATTTCTTCGAAAATCGTTCGCGATTCTCTCCGTCCCTTTCCCTCGTTTTCCACCGGTCAACGCGATTGATGGCCGTTCAACGAACGCTAATTACGCAGATAGGAAGCGATCGAAACGGTCCTTATCGTGGTGGAACGGTCGCGGACCGATACGTGGCCAATGCCGACGACAAAGGGGCCGTAACTACTTCGAAAACTTTTATCTTGCAGGATTAATGGACGGATTAAAGTATTTGCGGCGGGATGCGGGCTGATTGGGGTAAATCGTGGTGGGATTAGAACTTGATTGGCTAATTTGTAAGTGTCCCCAGCAGCCGGGCACGAACTTAACGATCGATCGGTGTCCTCCTTCCACGTACGTGCTCGGCAATTGACACGGGAGGGACGAGCACGGAGAGGGGGAGGAAGGGCCTGTTACGCGGATAATCTTGCCCGGCCAATCGGTTTTTTTTGCCTTATTTATTTCAGTCCGAATCGTCGTCGCGCGTAGTTGAAATGGCTACTTAAACTACTTACTTTGGTCGATCGAACGATAACTGGAGAAAGATGGGGATGACGCTGCCATCTCCGAACCTCGAAATCGTTATTCTCGTTTCGTTATAAAGAAATATATAATAATAATAACGCTGTCCAATGAGTTTCGAGATAATTGCGTCAGAGCGATAGAAGCAAAGACGATCGATTTATCGTGTTTCCTCGTTGCGGAACGAAGAACCAGTCGGACTGCGAGATTACGTCGCTTCCATCTCGAGCGGTCAAGGCTACTTAATGTGCGGTCGGTGCATGCGGCCGGGCGTTAGACTGATTTACATCGTATCCCTTTACCGAAAGCGAGTGCCTGGCAGGGAACTGTGGTCAGCCGAGAGATGTAGCCCGTGATCGAGAGGCATCGATTCGCATGTTCCGACGCCATTCTACAACACCTACCCACCCTACCCACCGACGAGGGGTAAAAATTAAATCGATCGAAATTAAAACGAGTTCTCCAACTCGAACGAGAAGACGTTATACGAAGAAGGTGTTGTGTACACCGAAGAAAAAATGGAGGGGAGGGAGAAGGAAAGGAAAGAAATATAAAATTCTCAGAGAAAAAAAAAAAAAAAAAAGAAGAGAACAGGAGGAGAACAATTTCGTCGCTGTTTCGTCGCTGTTTAGATCGAGAACACGCCGGATGGAAAGACACAAAGAGAGACAGAGAGACAGAGAGAGAGATTGGCGATACTCTTGCCGCGCACACAGAAGCCCCATCGCATAACTCACGACCCTTGTTTCGCGGCTGATCGACGTTTCGAAATATTTCCCAACTGAGAGGCGTCCAGACGTTGCGCCACGGCGTGTCCAGCTTCCTGTCTCCTTACAATTCGCAGACAGTTCCTAGTCGCCAGAACCGGCGAGCGTCGGGACAAAACCGGTCTCCGGTGATGGACTCGCGGAAGATAAGGGAGCATTCATGACAAAGACAAAACGCGTTCCACCATCGGTCGTGGTATGAAACACACGTACGTACGTACGCCTCGTGCTACGTTCCTCTTCCCTCCTCCTTCCCTCGCAACCCTCCCCCCTCCCTCCCTCTCGCGATCGTTCGTTTGCCGTTTAGCGCGACGCCGCGAGACAATGAGCGAAAACTTTTATTATTAATGTTTGGCCGCAAGATAAGGCCGCTCGAAGCGAGCCGCGCCACCCCTCCTCCACGCGATTCGTCCCTGTCCGACTCTCCAACCCTCTCCCCGGCTTCTTCGCATTTTTTACTTTACGCTCGCTTCTTCTCGTCCCGTACCCTTCCAAAATATGGGATGAAATCAGTGTGATTCATCGCCCGACGACGAAAATTATCGACGATCAACTTATGAAATTAGCATTTTGACAGTTTCGTGCCGTTTCGTGGTACGCAGATCCCTGAATTTCGGGGAAAGTTTCCGGAGAGAAATTTCACCAACGATTTAATTAGCATTCCTACGAGTCCGTCCGTAAATCAAACGCGAGCGCAAAGGAACGCTCGCCCGGGAAAGGATCTCAACCCTTGAAGAATGTTTATTAATTGTTTTACCTCGTTCGGTGTATATATACACAATATATATACACAAAATATATCACTGTACATAGTGATTATTATTCAGCTTGAAAACTCGTATGTTTAACCGTCGCTTAGGCGGTATGAATATTCGTTGTATCCGAGCGAGGAGGGAGAGGGGAGGAGGGACGATTAACTTCGGCCGGCCTCGGTTTCGTTCCGGATAACTCATTCAAGACGGTCTCGCCGCAATAAGACGAAGGTCCGGACGCTCGGGACATATTCTCGGTCGTTGCGCGTGAGTTAGGACCGGTCGAGGAACGGTTAGCCGTTAGCAGTTGGTCGGTAAATAACGTAGACACCCTCCGCAGACCACCACCCCCTCCTGCGCGTGGATAGACGCGCTATCTTCAACGTTAGACCCGCGTCTAACTTTGAACTAGATCAGATTCTCGGTTTCACGAAGGTGGAGCGACCGGACAAATTACTAATAAATCTCTCTCTGAGCGATCGATCCTTCCCTTGGCCGGCGACGTTGACCGTTTCGTCCTTCTATTCCATCCCGTGCGAGAGGGAGATGATTAAACGGCTAGAGATCGCGAGAGAAAGGAAAGCGGTTCCATGGATTTTTCCACGGAAGCAACCGTTCGATGTCGAAGACAAAGCGATCGCCAGTGGCCAGAGGGGATTAGAGTGGAAGAGAGAGAGAGAGAGAGAGAGAGATCTCGGGCAAGCATCCCTTACGGCGCACCCTTTGTGAAGTAGTTTCGCTATTGACCGGTCGAAGAGTACAACTCGTTCCACGGAAGCGGGAACACTTAATTCGAGCGGTGCTCCGTTAAAGCGATGACAGGAAACGTCAGGCCGCCACCACGGTTGGTGATATATCGATATATTCGCGCAGAAGTGTTTGGGGGGATGGAACGCGCGCAACACCGAGCGTCGGCTGGCCTGGCCAGGAAGAAGACTGGACTCTCCGTCGCGTGTAAACGGTACTTGTTGATTCTTCGACGAGATGATCGATCGATGTTGAGAATTATTGCTCCGAAATGCTTGGGTCAAACTCTTGATCGATCTCTTCGAACGGATGTAATTCCCGTAATAAGAAAGTTGATTTCGTTAAAGTAAACGGGAAAGGGGAAAAGATAGAATACTTCGTATTCGCTCGATTCGCATAATTTGAAATTATACAGGATAAGGATAAACAAAGCGGTTGGATCGATATTCTTCTTAAATTGTATCGGTCAACGACGGATCGTCCCCGTTAATTAACTCTGAAATCGCTAATTTACCGGTGATAATGTACGCGCGGCTCTCTAACAGGCTTTATGGAGTAGAATGGGTACGGAGAATAATCGGACAGGACAGAGCAGTTAGGATAGCCTGTGAACCAGCCGATAGCGGCAAATGACCATTGCTGACACCAACATCGTCTCGGTGTACGCTTCGATAATTATATACGCGTCTACACAAGCGAGCAGGAGTGCTATGTCAGCCTTTACTTAGGACTCTAATGACCGGGGTTCGTCGGATACCGGTCAGATAACGTAATTACATCAACAAAAATGGCTCGAGTGATGATAAACAAAGTGGTTTGTCCTATAACGAACCGTTCCGCTGTTATGCGAAGATAACGCGGACTTTTGACGTTATACAAAATATCCTCTCCTTCCCTCTCTCTCCCTCCCTCTCTCTCTCTCTCTCCCCCTCTCTCTCTCTCTCCCCCTCTCGGTACGCGACATCGAATAGCGTGACACCTCGTAACGTAGGTGAGGGTGTAGTACGTATATCGCTATCTATGTACGATTCCTGTGACGAGGATGACTTTTGAAAAAGCGTGAATGGTAAACGGATCGTACGGGTATAGGAGTAGCCGGTGGATCGAACGAGCGCCAATCCTGACTCGAATGGAAAAAGAAAGGTCAACCGAGTTATTGTTTTCGTGATGAATGCACATAAAATAATGAAACCTCGAAAGTACACCGGTCTGGGAGAGGGGAAAAAAAAAAAAAAAAAAGAAAAAAGAAAAAAAGAAAAAAAAAAAATATATATATATCGCGCGTAATACGAGCGACAGCGCCATAGGGGTTCCACACGGTTCACGTATCCCCGGCCCGAGTATTTATTGTCCATGGTCAACGACCGAGATGATACGGAGCCCGTTAAACGTCACGGACAAGAGATTCGCCCCCGCCTTCGGTACTTCGGATTTATCGCAAGTTTAACATTACACAGAAGTTGGAAACGGCGCGAGGGATTCCGCCCAGGATATTTATACCGTTTGAATGCGCGTACGAGGATCATTCTAATGGTTTTATTATACTGATACCCGCGGGATTTCTTGGTGGACGCATTCGCACCCCGATCCCCCGCTCGTTTCCACGAATTCAATCGCGGACTCGCTTGAATATTTCCGCCGACAGAGAGAGCTCGCCGCGCCCGCCACCACCCACTTGCAAACGCTTCTATTTCGCCGTCGAATTCTCCGTTCTTCCTCTAATAAATCGTCGAAATTTAATTTCCAACCGATGATTCTTTCGAGAAAAAAAAAAAAAAAAAAAAGAAACGGGGGTATTGTATATAAGAGGTCACGGTTACGTAATCTGCCGATATATCATCGGGCGGGGTGTTAACAGGAGGCGAGGAAGAGAAAAGGCGGTGTTAAGACATTATTGGCCACTCGAATGGGTGTGCGAAATCCCCCACGAGCGAGCCCTCTCTCTCCCCTATTGAATCGGAACGGGGCCAAACAGACAGTATGACAGCGATCCCGATGGGGTGGCTGGAGTCCGTGGAGGTGAGAGCCGATGGAAGGTCCTGGAACGTGGTTCCGGCGCATCTTTCCTATCGAGGAGGACGATTTATCATCCCGAACGTTCCATAGGAATATTGAATACGACAAGATAATCTCTCGACACCCTTCTTCGTCCCCGCCCCTCCCCCTTTCTGCCACCATGACCGACAGCATCCCCGTTTTGCGGTAGCGCCGTAGTAAACGGTCGTGCTTAATGTACCGCACCGACCGATAAGCCGCTATACCGTCGTCGTGACGTGGCCTCTAGTTTTTGCCTCGCAAAAACGCAAACGTGCACCCTTTCTTCGTTGACGATCCTCCTGGTTGACAGCGTGGCACCAGTCACTGACAGAACTCGTTATCGCTATCCACGTGTACTCTCTCTCTCTCGCTCTCTCTCTGTTTCGCCTCTGTTCACGGTCAAACGTATACGCACGCTACGCACGGGTTATACGTGAAAAAGGGTTCGTTCTCTCTTCCGCGCCCTGCGCGTCACACCGCGCCTCTCTCTCACTTTCCAAATATTTCTGCGCGATATCATCGCTGTTATTATCGCGACCCCAATTACACCGCGGATGAAGTAGAACGTGGCGGCGTAATAATTGAAAATTTTATCGTTCGTCCATTACCGAGGAATCTAAAACGTTTAAACCGAGATACGTACAATACGGACAATCTGTCTGTGAAAATTCCTCCTTTTCCCCCTTTTTTCTCCCCCTCCCCTATCTATATAAGTGGAGCCCCGTGGTGTTTCACTCCACGGTGGTATCCGCCGGTGAAACGTCGCGAGTCGAGCTTATCTCCATGCGCCTCCTGTTAGAAATTCCAACCGGCTAAGATAGCGATCGGCGAGTTCGGCTTAATTATGCGGAGTTCGGCCGGGACGGATCCGCGGTAGCAGTTATGCTAATCCGACTCTATTAATAAGGACTCGGAGCCAAAGTGGAGATCGTTGTAGGAAACCGTTGTGGTACCGTAGCCTTAACCCTTTGCCGGCCTCTTCGAACCACCACCACCACACCCTCTTTGAAATCGCTACGATGTTTCGAGAACTCTTTACCCCTCCACTACTCGAATCCACTCAGATTTCTCGCGATATAATCACGTTTCATCCTTCGCTCGCCGATCTTTTCCACCGCCTGGGAAGATTCGCACGCTTCGTATCATCGTTGAAATATATAATCGAGAGAAATTAAGGGATTGAAGATTTGGAATTCGTTCCCGTCACGAATAGTTTTTTTCCCCCCGCTCTTCTCTTTCTTTTCGAAAGTGTGACGCGATGACACGACTTATATATATGTAATACAAAAATTGAACGACGAAATTGAAAAAAAAAATAGTGTAATCGCGACGTGGTCGATATAAGGGATATAATTAATATTCTTTTGGATATAATATTCTTTTGGATATCGTAAGATAAAAATGACGAGACGAGGCAAGGGGAGGAGGGGAGAATAGTGAAAACTAGAAAATGAACGACACGATCGTCTAAAGAGACTGATCAGATGATCGGAACAATAATATTCGACGACTCGTACCACAGCTCGGCGCTCGAACGCGACGGACAAAGGTGCTGTCATCGTTTTGGACGACACGCCGCCGGGCTTTGAATAACCGGAAGTGACACAGGTGTCAAAACAAGTGGATTGTTCTGACAGCCAGTTATCGGTTATCGGCAATTTTCGAATTTATCGGTGCTTCACAAGACGACGCGATCGCTTCTTCCATTAACGCGAAATACACTCGACCCGACAACGATGATCCAATCGATTCTTTCCTATTTTTATATTCGAATTTTATCTCTTTCTTTCTTTCTTTCTTTCTTTCTTCTTCTTCTTTTTTTCTCCTCCATTTGCAATAATTCCACGTTCCACGGAGAAATATCGCGCAAGCTAGTAGGTACAATCGAGCGGTTTCGAGAACTCTATGTCGGTTAATCGAACGGGACAAACGTAAGATGGCATCGAAGCAAACATCAACGGAATACGGATCTTGTGTTTCGCAGTTGGCGAGAAAGGGGAGGAGAGAGAGAGAGAGAGAGAGAGAGAGAGAGAGAGAGAGAGAGGGTCGCGAGCGAAGGGAACGGTGTTAGTTTCCGTGGCATTGACGTTTCACAATACAGGCCTGATGCCGTTGACACCCCCATTTGCAACCCCCGGCCGCAATCTCTGCCGTCGCGGAACTGCGTGCTGAAAGTGCGCCAGGGTGAATCTTATTCATCCCCTTCTCACGGTGTTTCCCCCCCCCCCGCCTCGCGTGATTTCGCTTTTCAACCCATTCTCGCCCCGAGATTTCTTCTTTCACGTCTTCCTCCGCTCTTATTATTCCTCCACGGATGTCCGTTCGAACATCGATAAATTCGAGAAAAGGAAAAGCAGGAGGAGGAAAAGAGTGTAAAGGAACGAAACGGGGACGGAGAGAAAACGACGAAGGAGCGGCTCTCTCGAGGAGTTTTATCGGCCTCCCCTTTCCCCCCCGTGTGTTATTGGCCCCGCGTATCGCCATTGGCCAGAGGAAACGGAGCATGAACTCGCCCCGTAAAATCTATTATCGGGCCGTTATTATCGGCAATACTCGCGAGGACAAGCGGGATAATATCGGCGTTAACCATCCTCGAACAGTGCGCGATCGGTGGCGTCGCTATCAGTTGTTTCCGGCTCACCAACCCGGTTTGGGACGCGAGGCAAGATGGCGTCGATTCAGGCGGCGCGCACAGCTGGTTTTTCGTGGGACGCATATGCGCGATCGTGCGCCGATGCAAAAATCGAAGGATTGGAATGGGGGAGGGGGGGTGGGGAGGGCCGCGCGATCGGTGGAGAGGAAGCGGAAACGGGGAGGCGTCGGTAGAGTGGCAAGAAATATGATCGCTATAATTTAAATTCAAACGAATGGCCGGGCAAGCGCTGCGTCCATCGCGATGTTCGTTAACACAACAGCGGTGGGACCGCTGTTATCGCGCAATTAAAAGGGATTACGGGGTTAGAATTTTAAGCATCGAATTAACGCCCGGGCGTAGCTCCCGCCCGCGTTAAAATCTCGTCGATAAAGGAATGTGATCGTTGGTACATGAAATGCGACGGGGTAATACCGCCGAATAATAATTAAGCATCTCTTTGTGTGCGCTCTTATATAGCCGGTGCAGCGTACGCGTGTGCACTCTCGTTCAACTAGCGGGATATATTTGTATAAACCGATAACCACCATATTTCTCGTAAACTTATTTTTCTCTCTCGCACACTATCGAATCGAGAGGACTTTATTAATTTCTTTTTCTTTCTTTCTTTCTTTCTTTTTCTTTTTAAATAAATTTTAATCGATTCCTTAATTTCGAGAATTTGTAATCGTCTGTTTGAACGTGTTCGTTTTCGTGATCGTTGAGTTGAAAATTTATATATATATATATAGATATTTCGATTTAATTTTGCGCGAAAATTTGAATTATTTTTAAACGGGAAGCGGCGTCGAGACACAATGTCTGGACGAGCGTGGAAGAATCAAAGCGCTCGATGATTTTGTTTATAGTAAATCGGATGGAGCGATGCCGGGAGCGAGAGAGGAAGGGGAGGGATATTTTTCCGTTGCCCCCGGGTATTATCGTTCGCGCCGGTTCATACCGATAATGGCGGGTAGTCAGTCGCGTATGATGCGGCAGAGATAACCGGGCCGATAGGCGAGAACGGAAAATGCGGGCTGCGACCGAAATCCGGCTAATGGTTTCACTGAATCAAACCAGCGCCGCCGTTTAACGGAGCAAACAGACAGAAAATGGAGCGCAACCGCATATAAAGAGTCGATGATAACGAAATGATATATGACTCGGTGCGAATAACAGAGGAGAGAACCGAAACCGACGAGTCTGCCCTTCCCTTCCCTGCCCCGCTCGCTCCTCCCTCTCTTTCTCTCTCCTCTCCTCTCCTCTCCTCTCCTCTCCTCGCCCACGTTGCCCTCTGGCTTTCTGGATAGGGGTTACACGGCTCCCTTCTGTGATTGATCGGCTCCGAGATATACCACCGGGATATTCACTACGGGATTAAGTGAATGCGCGAACACTTAATAATCCGTATAATATATATCTTTCCCTATCTTAGAGGTGTTGCGAGCCACTGTTAGTTATCTCTGGACTCGCACGCGTCCACCTTTCCTTCTCGTCTTTTTTCACTTCGATTCCAACGCGTGCCTCGAAACGATATATTTCTCTTTCGACGCAGAATAAGAACGACTCGATATCTTTCGCGATGGACGTTGGATACGATTTGAACCTCGGAAACTGGGAAGGTTTGGTACAAGGATCGTTCCATCCACTTGTGTTTTCGACGAACGAATACCGTTGGATTACCGTTGAAAGCGTTTTATGGCCTGTTTAAACGAACGCCGCGTTACGAAGGTACGCAACACATATTTGTCCTCATATACGATTATCAAGATGAATGCCTGCGATACGTGCTTATGACATCTTGCGAAGATAAAATACGATTAAGCGAAATAAAGATCAATACCTTGCCTCCCTCCACCTCTCCCGTTAATAAATACGATAGTGTCGAAATTACATTCGAAACGGGCATTATCCCCGGCATATAGCCCGATAAATCTACCTTACCCTACGGTACACATAAAATTCCTTCTCGCCTTCTAACCGCCAGAAACCAGAAACGGTAAAAATATGCGTTTCCGGCGACGCGCGGTTTACCCAACCGTCCCGTAATTATCCTTCCAGTCGATGGCGGGATAATTCGATAATGGGATCGGTTATCGATTCAATTAGCTAAAAGTACCATAAAAAAACCGGTAACTCCGTATCTGGCGCCTCGATTAACACGCTTTAAGAGTCTCGTATACATCTCGATTGAGAGAGGACACGTTTCTTTTTCTCGTTCGATCCACGGAACGTTGAACGCGAGATTATCGGTCGATTCGAAGATTCGAAGAGTAAACAGCGGTGGCGAAAGGGGGGTTAGCCACTAGCCACCCTCGTAACCGTAAACTACCCCAGTGTCGCAATGTCGTACGAGAAGCCGTTCACTGGCTGGCGGGGAGTTAATTCAACGGGCATTACGGGGAGCAAAGTGGGCCGTTAACGGTAAATAATACTGCAACTATTACCGGCAAACGGTGCTCTTGCAGAAGAAATACGGCCACTCGTACGAATCGCGCTTAAGAATCCGAGAGAGGCGTGCGCGAGGAGAGAGGAAAGTTCGAAGAAGACGGGGTATCCCCTCCCCCTATCCACGACGATTCGTACGTTCTAATTCCCGTTCTTTATCGCTTCCAGCGCCCGTTGAAAAACGTGTTTCAAAACGAACGAGACGAGACATCTCCTCTCTTCATCCTTGTCCGCTCGGATTACGAGCGATAAATTTCCTCGCAGTGGAATAGAAATAAGACGAGAAGTACGAGGGGAGTGGCAATCTTCCAATCTCTCCACCGATTCCCTTCGTTCGAAAGAAGCGAGCCTCGAGTGGTGTCCGTAAACCGTGGCGATCGCGTAACCACCGCGCAGAAACGATCGCTTTAATATTCAATGTTGGTAATAGCCGGACACGAGGTTTAGAATTCGTTCAATTATTCAATCTCGCCAGCTCGTTAGCTCGAGGTCTAAATCGAGATCTAGGCTATGCCCGGAATTTCCCAGGGAGGAAATCTAAATTTGCCCGGCGTTGCTTTGAATTTTGCAACGTGCGCGAACGAACCGCGCGACGCGGATTTCTAAGCAAAATCCCCCCCTCGATCGATCGATCGAAGTTTCGAACGCGCGAAACGATCGAACTTCTTTTTTCGAATCCCCCCTCGAGAAATTTTCCTGAAAAATAATCGATCGAGAGGGGCACGCTCTCGTCTCGTGAAAATTGAAGCGAGAGGAGAGAGAGAGAGAGAGAGGGAGGGAGAGACTTCAACGCTGGTTTCCAAGGTCCGAGACTTAAATAATGCACGAGGCGGCGCGGCGGCCGAAAAATGAGCGGCGGACAGAGCCGGAAGGCGGTCCCTTTCTTTCTTCTTTCCTGTCCATCCTGTCGGAAATGAGAACGGAGACAGGCAGCGTGGCGCTCATCACTGATTCAGGCCGGACGTCCGCCGGCAGAGATGTTGCACGGATACACGGCGGCCGTAATTGAATCGTAAGAGCGGGCCGAGTCGTGGCGTTTTCGCGCTTGTAAACACGCGGGTTCGTTCCCCTCGCGAATTGTAGGCGCGTAAACTCACAGTCAGCCGAGTCAATGCACACGGCCCGCTCTGGAACTCGTCGATTAGCAAGAAACAATTATCGTCCGTTTTACAGCCGCGTTCACGTGGCCGGCCATTCGTTCAACGGTCCAACGATCCGCGTGCGAATCCAGCCGGCTAACCAAGTCCAACGCTTCTTACTCCCGTGGAACGAGTTGGCCCAAGAAACGAAGTTGTCCCAATTGAAATAATAAAAATATAAAACGCGTTTCGAGGCGAAGCGTAGAGAAGGCTTTACTCCAGGTAACCAACCCGACCAGGAACGGTCGAATTAGCGATCGATGAGGGGAGAAAAGTCGTGGCCTCCGGCTCGTGGGTAATTCTCGTCTCTAGGATTGCCTATTAGGCGTTTAATCGATCCCGGATTAAAAATCACGCGGGCTTAAAGGTGCCTTCCGGGAGTTTTCGAGTGTGGCTGACCAAGCTACGGTAAGTGAGTTTCGCGCCGACCCTCGGGCCACGTTGACCAAATTTCTCCTCCAGATAATTACGAGGGTCGGATATAACCCTTGGAACTTGGGGGCCAAGGGTCCGTGAGAAGATAATGCACTTTCGGACGGTGCCAGCCAACCTCGTCTTATTTAATACCGCTTGTAACCGAGGAGCTTCGTTCCTTCGAGATTCGCGACACATCATCTCCTACTATCGTCGCTGCTCCCCCCTGAGATCGGGGATCGACGGCAAGAACTCGTTCGTTCTTCGACAAAAGAACGATAACCGCTTGCTTGGCAACGGCGCTCGGTGTGTGTATAATTAATTGTTGGCGCGAGTATAGACGACGGAACGCGTAGCCTGCCCGCTTATTTAGCATAAAATGTAAAGTAAGCCGTGGCCAGGGAATAAATTGTATTCCCATTAGGAGCGCCACGAGGAGCGGCGAGCCCGGCCCGCATTTGAATACGCTCGGATTAAAAATTAAATATTACCGTGGGATACGCCGCGGCGATTAGAGGTTGCGCGAGTAAAAAATCCATGGAAAAAAGGGGTCGAAGTTACGGCGATACGGCCAGGCGCAACCGCTGCCGCCGCGAAAATATTAAATACTCGTTAATTATACGCGATCAGGGTGAAATTCATAATAACGTCCGTATTGAATAAGCGTTCGCGTCTCTCGGGCCTCGCGTATCAAAACTCGTTTACGAAAGTCGCGATCAACGATCACGAATCAAATTTTTATAGGAATCGGATCACTTGTAACTGCGATTAAAATGTATAAAGATTGTAATTATCGAGATTTCTCTCTTTTGTTTTTTTCTTTTTTTTTTTTCAAGATGAATAGCGCGTTTAACGAGGAGTATGGAGTCGGTCAGAGTGGTTTGAAACTTTTTTGCAATATTGCTTGCTGTTCGAGCGGAAAAGCGACGCGAAATGCGCGCGGCGGCTTTGATTTGTGAGCGCTCGCGGGATCGTATCGCGAGCACGGTGCACCATAACCATCCCTCACAATTTCGGGGGCGAAGCGAGGAGGCCTGACACAAGTGGCCGCGTATCTCTCGGCCGCCTCCTTCCTTTTTCCTTTCTCTCGTTCGTCGGCGTTAAAGCCGTCTCGCCGGCACGGTTAACTAAAGCGCATCAGTCATAATACGCGAGACAACCGGATGCGAGGGCAGAGGTATAAAGGGTCCCCCGTAACTTCTCGTTTGCCCACCTTTCTAATGCCTTCTCTCCTCTCCCCCTTGTACAGTTATTCCAACTTTCCGCTACAAACGTTCCGTGCTTGACGCTTGTACAATCGTTTCGTAGAAATTTTTCACCTAATTCCCCCCCACGAGCTTTTGGTTAAATGCCAAATTGTCGATCGGCGGAACGAAGATTGCGGGGCCGACTGATTTTCCACAGGCGCCGTTTACCACGCTCGTAAGATAGACAAATGTGCTCCGGCCAGTTGGGATAGGATCTAGCCCCGCGCAAACCAGGGAGCCAGGACGGAGAGATTTACAAGTTTAGTTAGCACCGATCACACCCACGGGATTCGAGCCGATGGGACACGCGGACCAGTTCGCCGATATGAAGCTTCCTCGAATCTTTTCACGTTTTGTTCCAACGTTTATTCCCTCCCCCTCTCTCTCTCTCTCTCTCTCGTTCTCGTTCTGGTGATTCCAACGTAGTAATCGGATACGATAAAATTTTCCACTATCCATGCATATCCTGGGAGACGAGGTTAAAGCGTCGCTTCGTTTATCTTGGTGCCCGTTATGGGTTGGTGTTCAATATTGGGCGCGATATCGGCGCCCAACGTCGAACGACAGCCTCCAGGAGAGAAGATTTCTTCTCCCTTCCTCGGCGGTGGCGTCGACAAATCTCCCCACTTCCTAACCGTTACAGATAGCCGTCCATTAGAGCCATCACTTTTTTTTTTTTTTTTTCCCACGTATATGAATGACCGGACGCGGATAAGCTCGAAATATATATATCGGTGGCAGTAACGTTCTTCGTGCGACCGCATTTGTTTGAATTATTTTATATCCCGCGATTTTTTATTATCAATATCTCGCGTGGCCAAACGGGGAAAATTCCCGATATCGCTACACACGCGCGATAAACCTATTTTCTGGATTAGCAGTTCTCACTTCGTGGGAACACGATTATTATTCGCGTATATTGTTATCGTTGCAGCGGCGCTAATCGAAATGAAATATTGTCAAACGGGCAATTTTTCTGGACGAGATACGACCGAGTGAGTAAGATAATTTCGACCAAGCGTTTGTTTCGAAGATAGATGATTTTCACTTGTACGGAAGGACGCGAAGGTGACGAGCGAGCGAGCGAGCGAGTGGCGGTTTCGAAAAGCCTTAAGCACCCTCCCTCCCCTCCCCCGTAACGGTGGAGAAAATGACGATCGTTCCGAAGCTCGCCGGGATCGTTCCGTTCGGCGAGCCAAAACCGCGTCGCATAATGGGAAAATTTGCGTAAACGGCGGGGTCATTAAGCACCCCTCTTACGCGCGAATGTGCGTGGCGGTCGCCGATGTGGAGACGGGGCTATAACTTGCGGTAATACCAACCTAACCGTGTACCCATGATTATAACGCTACCAATTAGTCAAGCCGGCTTAGGATGGCAGCCCTGCAGCTCGGAACAAGGGGCCATATATACACGTATATATGCCTGCCTTCAACGCACACGCGAAACGGCCACGGTCTCTCTCCCTCTCTCTCTCTCTCTTTCTCTTTCTCTCTCCGTTGAGCCATCAGCTCTAACGCTTAAGTGCCATTCTAACACGATGAAATTTCTTCTTCGTTCTTCTCTCGTTGAAGACACGGTGTAAGGGGATTATTGATTCGGGGATGGATAGGGGTCTAGGTTGATTTTTTTTTAATCTGGAACGGAAAACGGAGCGGAGGGAATTAGAGTAGCGCGGTTTTTCGAAACGATACGAGAGGATCTAAATCTCGCTGGAAAGAAGAAGAGAGCGACAATGGCGGTGTGCGCGACTCCGTTACGAATGAAGTTTCGTCGGATGGTGGCAATGCGTCGTCGGCCACGGGCGAGGGAGGAGGGGAGCAAGTTTGGTAATTATTTAGCTAAATTGCGAGACAGTTGGTGGCGCGCGGTAACATGTGTTCGCAACCGGCGAAAAATGTCTGAATTAATGCTCCGCCATTAATTATGTTTATGAGGCCAAATTGTCTCGGGGAGGCGCGGATACGTGCAAATGTAATTTGCGAATTCGGCGTGTAGGTAAAACACGCGCTATTAGGAACGGCGACCTCCCCACTTCCCCTCTCGTTTGCGCAGACAAATCTCCTTTCGCCCACCATTTCCGCCAACCCTCCCCCCCCTCCCCCCTGTCTTTATTAAAACGATCTTCACTCCGCGTACCGCGATACGTTACACGCGCGCGTTTCTTTCGTCGTCGAAACAACGAAAACGACCCGTCACGCGCTCATTAAATCCTCTCGAAACGAATACTCGATAACGAAGCACTAACGAGAATATAACTCGAGAACTTTATCAGACTCTTGGCTCTTGGTTGGTGGAAAAAAAAAAGGGGAGCACCAATTCTAGCGTGAATATCGCGAGCCAACCATCGTCGGTTGCATTCGAAAGGGATAGTAGATAGCCAGATTGCCTGTATCTACGCTTTCCATCGCGCAGGGATTGGAACGGTTAGAAAGTTGTTGCCGCGATTCGATTAACTTGGCCAACTCCGTTTGACCGCGGATCGATTTTTCCACTTTGTTGCACCACCGTTGCGGCGGTCGCTCTCTCCTTATCGCGGGGCCCGCGTTGACAGGTATGCACGCTGACGTATTCCGCGCGACGGAGCAGAATGCACCGGGGGTAGGGAGAAGCGCGTTTTTACATCCCCTTAGCAGCAGCGTAAATTGAAAATCTCTGGTCTGGAGCCGGGTGAACCGATTTCCAAGAGGGGGAACGTGTTTGTTTTCGCCAGAGGGTGCCCCGGGGGCAGAGAGGCTGCACGAGATTCCGTTCTGTACTCTGCGTGTAGTACGTGTAGGCGTGACGTACACGTATATCAGCTGTTTAATTAATTTTACGTTGGGCGCAAATGAAACGAGAAGAAATATAATATCTCGCGTGGCCGATTTAAACGAATCTCGTATCCCTTCGAGCGTTATAACGCTGCTTATGCTCTCCTCCTATTTCCCTCTTTCTCTCTCTCTCTCTCTCTCTCTCTCTCTCTCTCTCTCTCTCTCCAATCTCTTCCAATCCTTTACCCGCGATTACGCTTCCTATTAGTCGCGATCGTCCCTCCCTCCGCCCCCAATCTTTGTGTCCTTTGTGCGCCTGCGTTTATTCCGCGCACAATGGATATTTTGATTTCCGTCGGACAATAAACCGAATTTCAATGCACCGAATCCGAGGATTAATACGCGAGGAGTAACGCTCGACTATGTTTCGCACGGAAGGAAGGAAACGTTCCGTTCGTCCGGCCAACTTTAAAGACTAGAAGATTCCCTTTAAAGATTCCCCGGTACGATCCTACCAATCATCTCTGACTACCAATTTCCTTTTATCTTGGTACACACACGAGACGAGTTCGTTTGCATTTTTAATTCTCCCTGCTAAGCTTCCACAGGGGTGTCGTCCCCGCCCTCTTCCCCAAGAACGTATTGCTTGTCGCGAGAGATTCGAATCGTTTGTCCCGAGGACAAATGGAGGAAATCGGGTAAATATCGATCCGGCCAACGGGATATTCGTCAACGGAACGTATCGGCGAGCCCTTAGGAATCGCAAATATACGATCCGCCAAATTGGGTATCGCGTATCGGGTTTTGCCATTGGCCGATTGATCGAGTTAGAAGGATACGCGAAAACCGTGCGGAGAATCGATCGAAATCACGGTTTCGGAATCGTCGAAACGGCGAGTCGAGCGAAATCTTATGAATTAACGGGGAGGGGATTTTGTTCGCGGATCGGGCCGGCAACGATATTTTGGGCGGCCCGTTCCGCGGTTTCGTTTTTTTAATTTCGTTCTCGTTCGTTTCTGTCCGCCCGCCACCATTTTCCCGCATTACGGGATCCGCGTGAAAAATATAAATTTCCAACGCGGTGGCGGAAAACAAAAAAGAAAAAAAAAAGAAAAAAAGGAAAAAAAGAAACAAAAAACGCGAAGAAGACACGCGACGGGCGAATACGAGCCGTGACAACGAAACTATTTTCACGGGGCGAGAATTAAATTACGGCACGGCTTGGACAACGTCGAAACGTGCTTCCAGCTGTGCCGGCCGAAAAGTTATTGATATTCGATCCCCGCCGAATACCGATTCGAAATAAAAATATCGCCCGAATTAAACGTCCGCGCTCTCGATCGAGCTCTCGAGCTAAGCGAATCAACCGAGGATTTCTGAATTTTCAATGGGGGAGGGGGGAGGGGGAAAAAGGAGAACAGAGAGAGAGAGAGAGAGAGAGAGAGAGAGAGAGAGAAGGATCGGTGGCAGCCACTAATCCACGTTTCGCGTTTATCGGCCACAGGTATCGCGGTTGATCGTCGCGTCACACATTTCGGGGCGGCGCGTAACGTTGACGCGACATTCGAAATCACGTTGCGCCGCTTTTGTAAAGTATGGATTTGAACTAGTCCGCGATACAGCTACCTATCGGTTGTTCCGTAGAATGCCGCGGGCCACGCTCGATATTGGCTTTATTAGTTGGTGGTAATAAATCAGAAGGCAGATCAATTTTGCGCCGTTCCCTGATTTCCGTCCCGCCCGGAAAATCAGATATAAATTTGCGACTACGATCGTGCGCTATCGCGCCCGTACCCGTCCGACCCGTCCACCCGCTACCCGCGGAGACGCGCCGGATATCGCGGCCCAACCATCTCATTCGATGCTCTTAATTTCACCAAATCGGCCCGGCTTTGCCCCGTTTCCTATCGCCTCGATCCGTCCTGCCGTTGTCGTCGTCCTGCCCCTATCCTTCTCTTCTCCCGACCCAATTCTCACCCCAATTTTCGCTACTCGTAAGCGTTTCGTCAGGGAAAACGCGACGCTCCCGGCCACCGAGTGTAATTTGAAACAAGGAATACTCGTAGGAAATAGGGTTTTGAGAAAGAATGTCCGTCCGAATAATCGATAAGGGAATTTTGAATGCTAAATTGGAGGTTGAAACTGTGAAATTGTTGGAGTTGGAGAGGAACCGATAAAAAGTTATTTATTTATTTGCACGAATAAAATTGGTGAGAAAAAAGTAAGATGTAAGAGAAGGTATATATATATATGTATGGAGGGTGTCGAACGTTTTTCGACGGTGGGAACACGTCCGCTACAGAAATTAGCGTTACCGCGTGCACTGTTGACTAACGATAGAGGGGCCCCGAGTTCACGAGGGTGACCAGGCGAATGGTTTCCATATACATATATACGTATATATATATATCTATATATAAATATATATATATATATATATACATATATGTACATATATATATATATATCGACAGGCGCACATCGATTATATGCTCGATTAATTCGCGACCGTACCGACCCTTGATACGCTCGTTCGCTTACTCGCCCATTCGTTCGCGCATTCGGTCGCAACGATCGATAGGAGAGTGTTGCTCCTGTGCAAACTTGCAAAATTTTCTTTTTTTCTCTCTCGCTTCCCGACCGAGCTACCTCCCCCCTCCCCCTCCCCCTCCCCACCTGTCCGCCAATTTTATTTTCCCCCTTGAAACGCGGGGGCGATTAATTTGGAACGAGGTTGGGAAGACGTCGAGGTCGGAAGATTCGGCCGAACGTTGTCGAATAGGATCGTTAACCGAAATCGCGCGAAATCGGCATCGCGAGGCCGCAAAACAATTCGAACGATCCTAAATGGAATTTTCTCCCTTTTATCGGGATCGCATTGATACGGGCGCACGATCGGCGGATAGACGAGGCAATTTCGAATTCTGGTGGACCGCCTAGTGAAACGCGGATTCCCCCAACTGGTGGGGAGGGGGAGGGGATAACGGGTCGGTTTCTATTCGCGCGGGGCGCGCGATCGATGAGAAATCTCGATCGGCAGTTGCGTGCAGTTATTCCGGTCGTTCGCCGAGAAATTTCGTTATCATACACACGATACTCGAATGTATGCCCGCAATTCTGAAAGGACCGAGAGAGTATCGGCCGTTACGAAGGGATGGATTTGGATTTGAAGGGTGGCAGAACGCGGAGGGGAGGGGCGGCTCGGAGGATTAGAGGTTGGTCGAGCAATTAGCGAGCCGTCAGTGGCACAGTGGCTGACAGGGGCTATACAACCAACTACTACCGGCTACTACCGCCTCTACCTCCGCCGTTTCTGGCCTCGCCATCGGCGTTTCCACCTACAATCTCATCGGCATATGCCTTACTCAGCTGCCCAAGTACCGGCTCGTGTTACCCTTAATTAGAATATCTAACGGCCGATCGTTCCATTCCACCACTCGTTTCTATCGACGTTTCGAGAACCGCTTTGCCGCCCCTTGCCTAGAAACACGCACATACAATCGTTCCTCGTTCCTCGCCCTACTCGTGCCCCCCCAAGATTAAACGAACGAATTTATAACGAAACAGGAAGGAGTATTTTTATATTTATATTAACCTTCGATTCTGTTTCTTCTTTTCTAACGTAAAGAAAAAAAAAAAAAAAGAAGAAAAAAAGGAAAGAAAAGTTAAAACAACGGCTACGTTTCAACACAGAAATCGATATACTCCCCCCTTTGATCCGAACGATCTTTCCCTATTTTTAATTCTCGGCGAATCCTCGGCCTCGGATAGGAGGGCCCGACTGGAAGAGGGGAACGACCGGGCAAAGAAGAATCAGCGCGCAACGAGGCAGGCTGTCGAGGCAGGGGGATAGAGCGAATGCAATTATAATTTTAATTTCGATGGTATTTAATAAAGGGGCGCATTGCGTAGCCTGCACCGGCAGCCGTCCAACCCTCGAGCCTGCCATACAGACCTGTATGCGCTAATTAGCAGTTACGGCCCGCAGACCGCACGAATGCATTCTGCTGCTTGCTCGCATGCTGCCACGTTGCACTTTCGTCCCGAACTCGTTCACCCCTTCGAAATCATCCGCTTCCATCCGATTCGTCCGAACCGATCGTCCACCCACCTGATCATTCCATCCCTTCCGATCGATCCGCCCAACTTAAACTTATCGCGATAAAGAAAAGAAAAAAGAAAAGCTATATATACTCGTAATAACAGTGTCGATCGAGTCTCTTCCTCGCGGAAGGGAATCGGATCGGAAGTGGACTCGATCGAAGGACGCCGTTCATCGAAGCGGACATCGGAGGGCGGTTAATAATTGTCAAAGAATCGGTTAGCAACGAGCGAGAATAATTAGATCATCGCGTCCTCCCCCGTCTATATATGTAATACAATAGAAAGGAATTCTTTCTTCTCCGCGTGCACGTTTCGATCCCCTTGGCGCGCGGACGTCCGCGATCCGCTCGTTCCGGTTAATTTGCGTTCGAGTCAGGCGGACACTCGCGGCGGATTCAATTATACACCGACAACGAAGTTTGTTCGCATCAAATGCCGAAAGGCTGAAAATCAATCCGGAGTTGCGATCGGTTTAATGGGGGCACGCACCACGTGCCGCGGCCATTACGTGCCCCCCTCGCCCCGCTCCATCTCGACCTCCATCTCATCCATCCTCTCTTTCATCCTCCCTCCGCGTATCCGCAACGCGCCACTACCGATACCGATACTTACGTGCGCGCAAAGGGTATCGCGAAGAAAAGGGGGGAAAAAAAAACGGTGGGAAAAAGAATCGATCTTACGATTACGTAAGATCTCACGATCGATCGATATTCTTTTTTTTATCCTCTTTCTTATCTTCTTTTTCTTTACCGTTTCTTTACTCGTCGAAGATTCGAATAAAAGGTTTCTCGATAGAAAAGAAGAAAAAAGTTTCTCTCTTTCCGCGATATTTCCGCTTCCTTGACCGTGACGGATACGCTTTCCTCCGCTCTCGCCCGCGAACGACCATTACCCGTTCACTTATCGCGATTCACGAGATCACGGATATTCGGTCGATCGAGGGAACAACACGCACCACGATCCAAGATTCATCAATCGGGCCGCAATCGAAGCCCCTTACCCCTGTTCGGAACGTTTAATAACCCCCAGCTGGCCGATCAGTCCGACGCGAGCGGCAACGTGCGCGGATATGGTTGGGGGTGGAGGAGGAGGAGGAGGAGGAGGGAAAGGTTCGAACGTGCGGAGGGAGAAAGAGACGGAGGGGCGAAACAAAGAGTGGAGGGGCGAGAGAGAGAGAGAGAGAGAGAGAGAGAGAGAGAGACGCGGGCGATCGCGAGAGGGTGAAACGGTAGGATGGACGAAGGGAAGGAGGCGTGTGGGATGAGTTTGAAGGTAGGGAGGGATGATCGCGGGGGGAGGTAGGGGGCAGTTGCATATGAGCGATTGCCACACACGGCGTGTAACGCCGGCCGTGGCGGCGGCATTTACGTTAATTAAATTTCCCCAGGCCGTAGGACCGATCCTCTAGCCTTCCTCACTTTCACCCCTCCATACAGGCCGGCCTGGCATCAATCATTGCACGCTCAGCCTCACTAGCCCGGACTCCGCTATGCCGGAGGATCGAGTCGCCGGAGACTGTTTAAAATTGCTAACCCTCGTCCCTTCCTTTTTATCCCCCTCCCCATCCCTCTCTTTTCAGACCGGCACAGCGCCGCCAGAGATCCGTCAACGGCGCCTTTCGCGACCTTCTGCACCCTCGTCTCTCTCTCTCTCTCTCTCTCTCTCTCTTTTTCTCCCCCTCCGAACCTATGATTTTTTCCTCCCCGTTAACCACTTTGACGGCTATCAATTAGAGGACGCGATATCTATTGCTCTTATTCTCTTACGCTCGTGTTTCTGATTTCCCGATGAAAAAGTCGGCAACCGATTCGTACGTAATCGGGTTCGATTGAACGCTTCTTCGATCGAACGGAAAGGATTGAAGAATAGCGATGATTTTCAGATTTAGCGTGATTCGTGGTACTGATTTAACTCGGATAATTTTACGATTCTTTTTTTGAGCGACTAAAAGGCGAAGGAGGAAAGGAACGTGGAGGAAGAGAGAGACGGAGAAAATAGAATAATTTCCTCCTTATTTAGCTGTATTCGAGGGTGAAATGGACGAGAAAGTTACCCGAGCCTTTGATTATATTTTGCACGCCCCCTCTCAAAGCTAGCTTTACCGCGTTTCGCGAAATCCGATAAATTCCAGCCTCGCAGAGGCTTCGCGTCTTGAAAACTGCGGGGCTACTTCTTCGTCGTTCGCCCCTGCCCGTTCCAATCTCGTAATCGACTTTGCCAGCCAATTCTATAATCCCTTAAACCTAATTAGGAGGGGAGAGGGGCGAGCGAGCCACGGCCGGAACGTAGTCGGAACTCGAGTTAACTTCGCTACAAACAAGAACAATATCTTCGTTCTCTTCGGAACTTCGTTACGGTGGGGTGGATAAGGCGGTGGCAGGGCAGATCGTGGATCGCCGTTGATCGTCGTGAGGAAAATAAGGTCGCCCCGGAGCGATAGCCAGCGGCTGGCCAATGTAATCGCTTGTAAAAATGTAATAAAGGATCAAAGTCTGCCGTTGAAGCGGCTATTACGCGCGCGGGACATCGTATATTCGAAGAAGAAGAAGAAGAGGAAGAAGAAAAAGAGCAAGACGAAGAAGAAGAAGAAGAAGAAGAAGAAGAAAAAGATATTTCTTTTTTCGAATCCGTTCCTCGTTTCAGTTTTCTTTCCCCTGAAACGATTACTCTCTCTTATTATTATTTTTAAGAATTTTATAAATCACGAGGGAGAGAAGGAAAAAATTCTCTCTCATTCCTGGTTCGAACAAACTTTCTTTCCTTCTTTTTCCCTAATTTTTATCGTATATATAAAAAAAAGTGAACGTCATTGTTCGATTCGATACGGAATGGCGTTCCATCGAACGCGACTTCTCGAAAGGAATTCAGACACGTGACATTCGGGAAAGATGCAAACATTCCGACGAATATTCGTAGCTCTCAAAGACTCGAGGCGGAGTTGGACTTGGAGCCCCTTTGCCGACGAATACCTCGAGACACGCGAAGGAGGAGGAATGGATATCGCCGCTTGATGCAGTCCGACGAGACGCTCGAGCGCACCCTCTAGCATCACTGTCCTCGAAGGGCCACTCCTCGGACCCAAGAATATTTCATATTTCCGACTATCAAAGAGTGGAGCTTTGTGCAGTTTATATTAAATCACGGCACGGTTACAGACAGCTGCCTTTCTCCTTTCGCTCTACGTATCGTATCTGTCTTCTGTCTTCTCCGGTATCGTCTAAAAGAAGACAAAATTCTATTAAATCGTTCTCCGACCGCGTCGAGGTCGAGAAAATCCCCGATACCCTGTTATAACTTGGTAGCGATTATTTTTGTCGTGACCCGAGGATAATGTTAAAATCGATACGCAATGCGGAGAAAAAGAGAGAGAGAGAGAGAGAGAGAGAGAGAGAATATATGATTAATTAAATCATCGAAGTGACGAGCCCGAGTTATTTTAATCGAACGCAGACCTTTCCCGTTTTTCCAGACCGATCCTATATCCGATATGAAAAATAACTCGTTCGGGGATTATTTTCGCCTCGGTACGATCCTTAATCTTGAATCTTTCAAGAATATCGAGAAAATTGCTCCGGTGATCCGATGAATTATTAGATCCGCGGATCTAAATCGTTGGAGATTAAAATATTCGGTTTCGGTTGAAAATATCTTGGCACTTTCCCACCATAAATGATCGGGGGGAGGGGGGGGGAGGGAGGGAGGAAAGGAAATCGAGATGGTCCTGTATGATACGCGCGGGGCGTGCAAACAAACGGGACCCGCAAACGCGTTCAAGTACGCATGAACTTGAATCGGGAGCGGGCGAAGTCGGTCGGAATTAACGAATGAAATCAAATCAGTCCCCGTTTGTTGATTCGCTACCGGTCGCTACGGAGGTAGATCGAGTGCACGGAAGAGAGCTGGCTGGGAACAAGAGGGGTCCGTTGTAGATTCCAATCGATATGATGCACACGGCCGGATACCGACAGCGTTATTACGTCGAGTGCTATTAAGACTTCCAATTAGTTCGATATACCAATACGCGGCTACGCGCGTTTCAGTCAGGGAAATCAGCGGAAAATCGGCCGGTTGTTTGTAATATTCCCCGGGACGCGAGGAACGAGCACCAGCTGGGAACAACGTGTTTTTATTTTCCACGAATCGAGCACCGTTCGTGTTTTCCAATTTTTTTCCCCAGTATGTTTCTCTATGGTAACAAAAAAAAAAAAAAAAAAAAAAAAAATGTACAAATTGGATAAATTATATGAAAATTGTAGAGTTTAAATATTTTGATTTTTTTTTAATTTTTTTTTTTTTTTTATCTAATTTTTTCTTTTTTTTTTTTTTTTTTTTTATTTTACGCGCAGAGTATCAGCATCATCCCCTCCCCCTCCCCTCCCCCCCTCCCCGGATGGAGGGATACCAACGTGATGGTTTTCGACTCGGGAAAAGGAAGGAACTGGACGAGACGCATCGATAATGCCCTCCACCACCAAGAATCTATTCGAAGCTTATCTCATTTATTACCCTCCCACCCCTCCTTGCTGTTTTGCTCTCGTTCGACGGTTATTTTACAACCCCCAGATAGGGACGCAGTAACGTCTTTGTTTTCACCGCGCAACATCCTTCGGCCAGCGACCCTTACTCTCCCGACAATCGTTCGTTCTTCCAACGGCAACCCGTGCTTCGAGGGAGCTTGCTCGGAGATAAGGAGCATCGTACCTCCCGATTTTCCGTATCGCCACCTTCTCCACTCTTCACTGTGGATTCTCGCGCGGAACCAAATTGCGCCATTGTTTCCCAACCCTTGTTGCTGTCTTTCTTTAAATTCGACGAGGAGAGGGAAAGTGAAAGAGTGAAATTCGCTTCGATTTGCGGAAAAAAACTCTCGCGGATGGATAAATTATCCCCGTGGAAATGAATGTGTTTTATGGGAAAATATATTTCGTTTTTTAACATTTCGTCGATGCAACGAATCGATTTATATTCGACGAGAAGATTTACGTTAATGATGATGGGAATTGCGACGAGAAGAAAAATTCGTAGAAAAGAAATTACGTTTCGTTTGACATTTTAAAAATACGACGGTTCGGGAGGAAATTGAAATAAACCCGGGGCAAAGTGGAGAGCGTAGGAGGCGAGCGAATGAAGCGACAAAGCGGAGATGCGGTGGTGGAAGCGAGAGGGGAAAACTTAAGGTCGTTTTGTTCGAGGAAGGAGATTGGCTTGGAAGAGAGAATACCTAGTTGTTAGCAAGCACGAAGCAGTCCGGGGTTGCTAGATAAGGCGTGGGCATAAACGTCCGCAGATAAGGGTAGTTTGCACCCCCGTTGTGGACAGTTAGCCTTAAATGAGCCGGTGGTGGGGAGGGCGAGACGTGTAAAGGCTTTTGTTGCGTTGGATCCCATCTTCTCGCTTTTGAAATCAGTTTTCGCCGATGCCAGTTGGCCCCGATAACAGATCGAAATATCCACCATCTCAACGTGACAAACGATCTTTCCTCCCGTTTTTTTTTTTTGCTCGAGAACGATTTTCAAAAAATATCAAGAAAAAAAGAAAAGAAAAAGTCTTTCTCCCTTATCCCCTTGTTTCTCTCTGTCTTCGGCTCGTTTCGTTAGGCCACTTGTCGAAAACAAAGAGAAGAGAAGCAGAGCGAGGATTAAAAGAAGGATCTTCGCGCTCCAGACGCAAAAAAAAAAAGAAAAAAAGCGAAGAAAAGAAGAAAAATAATCCGCGACGAGGCTGGCGGTTCGGGTGATTTTTCACGCGCGTCGTCCGTACAAAAATCCTGTCTCGCCGTTCTAAATTCCGCTTATCTAATGGGGTTTCGACAGTAATGTGCCGGCGTATTATGTAGAACCATCCTGCCAGGACCATCCCTTTTACGTGGAAGACCACGAGCAGCGCTGCCGTTTAGCGTCAGATAGCGGAAACGTATGAGGGACGGGGTGAAGCCACCCTTATCTTAAGGGTAGCTACTCAATAGCAACCGAAATTTCTACCACTCTCTCGCACAATCGTTTCTATCTTCGATCGCTTTCTTCTTTTTTCTCCTTCATTTTCCATTTCCTCTTCCTCTCTCTCTCTCTCTCTCTCTCTCTCTCTTCCATCGGGAAAATTAAATCGAACTTGTTTCTTCCAGTTTTTCTTCCGCTCGTCTCAGATTCTCGATTAAAATTACAGAGTTGTTGGCAACAAAGGAAGGAACGCCTCTGATTCGTACCTGGAAGGTACACGCGCATAATTTAACGCACAAGACATCGGGAGCACGAAGAGGTTGGGCTTTGCCACCGCCCGCTTAGAGTTACTTATACTTCGGAAAAGGGCTATGTGTGCAATGCGCAGGGAGTGCCTCGGGGGTAGGTGCTTGCGGTAAATCTAATAATGTTGTAATGCTGTTACCCCCCTCAAAGTTGGCCCGTAAGTTTCTGCCGGGCCTGTTGGCTCCGACTCCCGTGCCGAGAATTCCTAACGCGCGCGCCTTGTTTCGCCTGCATACGCGACACGTATATATACCCGTCCCTCTTTCGTTCCAACGTTTGAAACGAAGCCTCGCGTTCAACGAGAGGGGAAAAAATTAGTAAAATATCTTAATTAACGGAGCAAAATCCAAGTTTCGTATTCGTACCTTCCTTCCTAGGCTTCTTCGGTTTCGCGTTGTAACATACATTACGTAACGTATATATGATATAATTTCCAAGACGGAACACACGTGTCGACGGTGCGAATTTCATTAAAAGGGCAGGATTATCGCATTGACGTGTCCATTGACACGGCGGTGGCGGGCAACAGGTAGGTGATACGAAATTGCCGACTTTTCCGGAGGGAACGTTGGACGTCGAAATCGAAAGAGAGCCACGCGCGGTTGACGCGTTCTTCCGCAAATTTCGCCCGTGCCCACCCCTCGCAAAACTCCGCGTCCGCCCTCCGCTTCGCCGACGGTTTGTTAGAACCATGTCACGAGCCAAGGTAAGCCTTCCAGTCACCCGAGGGTGTTCCGCAAACTATTCTCGCGAAAAGTTCAACACAACTTCATAACGTCGGTGTTCCGTGGCGGAATTAGGGGGGGTGAGAGGGTGGTAGAGAAGGACTCGAAGTGGATGAGGGGGGAGGGAGTGGGACTCGGCTCTATCCTATAGGGGGTTTCAGGAGGAGGGGAGGAGTAAATTTGTTCTAGCGTGAGCTTACACGGGTTACGTTAAGTACATAGGTGTTTGGGGGTAGTTAGTTGCACTCACCGGCGCAAAATACCGGGGCCGGTGTCTAACTTGAAACGTCCCGTACACGCGAACGACAATCCTCTCCAAGTGAATTCGCCAAGTTTCCACGCACCACGCGTGATAGCGATTGGATGGCCATTAAACGCCACGGGCTTTCGAATTATTCGGTTATCGCTAGGTGTGGGTAATCCTTATTGCAGATGTTGAGGATATTCTATTGGAACATGGTCGAAGGAGAGATGCGATAAAATTAAGAGTTTAAAGTACATTTCGATTACGGTGATAGGGTTAAATTTTACGGAGACAAAATTTCTCGCCCACTTAAAATCGCAACGCAAAGCCGTTTGCCATTGATCCCCCCGAATCCAATTCTTTTCCTCCGCCTAGCTCTCTTTTCGTTCGTCTCTTTAGCTCATTTTTTTCTTTTTTTTCTTCTTCTTCTTTTTTTTTTTTTTTTGCTCTTCCTCCTTCTCCTTCCACGGTCGAACGACTCTTTCTCGCAATACCGACTCGCGGAGATAAAAATCAGTAATTAGCCGGGACCATTATGGCGGCCGTTTGAAAAATTAGCGGGTCGTGGGGTAACCGCCCCTCTGGGTATAATCCCGCATCGGGAACAGCGCATACCAACCTGCATCCAGCCTGTCTCTGATTTATACGGGTTTGCTATTAATTACACCTACCCGCTTTCCACCAACCTCCAAACTCTTGCAATACGTATTCCCGATCTTCTTCCGCTAGGATTTTTAATTTTTCTTTCTCCCTCTCCCTCTCTCCCTCTCTCTCTCTCTCTCTCTCTCTCTCTCTCTCTCTGATATAAAGAATTAGTATAGTTTTATATATATATATTTTTTAAAATTTAATCTCTATTATCGATTAGGATATCTCCACGATTTTCTTCGCCTCACTTGATCTGCTGATATTCGTTTCTATTCCTCCCCAACGTTCATGTGTCGCAGTTTGATTTCGCGCGGGCGGACGCGCGTGTATTTTTTTTTTTTTTTTTTTTCGGTTGTTTGCATACGAAAGAATTCGAGTCAAGCGCGACGAGCCGAAAATTCCGGCCGGGTCTCGCATCGGTTGTTGTTTCAACTGACGCCGCCCGGTCTCGACGGGCTGCGGCGCAATTAAATTAAATGCTTCGGATTAATTGTTCGAAAGCAGTTAAATTAGTTGCGTTTGTTTTGCCCGATTTTTGCGCAATCTCGCTGCGGAATGCGCGAGGTGCACGCACACACTGTGCCACGCCGAGGGGGTGGCCGGCGCGGAGTGAAAGGGTGGAAATTTCGTCCGCGGCCGCCTATTACCCATCGCGCGTCCTCGAAATCTCGCCGGGTTAACGCAGCCAAAGCGTCGAAATACGCGCGCGTGTTCTCGCGAAAAGGACACTTAAAAAATTCATTTGCGTGCGCCCCCTTCCTCCCCCCTCCTCCCTCCGCGTTTGTATGCTAAATGGGAATTCGCGCTTCTCGTTTTTCTCGTTCCCCATCGAATGTAGTGGAATCCGTTGCGAGGGGAATGGTGGAGCGTTTAAAGGTGAAGAAGTGGCGACACCCGATTTTATTTCCTTTTTTTTCTCTATTCGAATTCGAGAAAATCCCTCGTCAGGGGGATTTTCTTTAAATTCTTTAATCGTTCGTATCTTTGGGCAGTTTTCTTTTTTTTTTTTTTTTTTGGAATTCCAACATTCCGTCATAAGAAAAATGAAATATCGAAAGGAGCGCTCGTTCAAGGAGCATAGGCCTGAAGAATTCCTCGTACTGCTATCCCTTAGTCAGCATCGTATTCCACCTCTACGTACGCCAAGTCACGTTTAACCTCCGTGAAACATCCACTAGCCACATCCACGAGATCGAGTCGACGACGAAGGGGGCAACGGAGAGGCGCACGGTTTACCGGGGAGAGGTAAACGCTGCATCTTGAAGCGCATCGTCAGCGGCGACGCGGACTCTTGAGCCGCATTGCTCGGATGCTGGTGATGCGTACGAGCGTCTGGCAAGCTTGCCAGTAAGTAAACGTACGGTTAGACATGGTTAGACTGGCATCCGGCCGCAAGCTCTCAACCTCATTGCGACCATATACACCACCCCGATTCCCAGCTAGCTTTCGTGCTTCTCCCGTTGTTCCATCCCCCCTACCACCATCTCCCTATACGGGACCGATACCGATCCGCATACAGATATCGCATCGTCGAGACATTCAAGACATAACGGGCCGAGGAGAGATATGCATCATTAGGATTGCCGGACAGCCGACACACGCGCGTCCACTCGGCGCCGCGTTCCTACTATCCTTCGATTCTCCATCGGTCGAGATCGTTGGGATGCCAAGGGGTGCTCGCTTCCTAAGATGGCCCGCATACCCGCGTACGCGTATTCCTCCTCGCCGTGCACCTCCTCGTGCACCTCCGTTCGCTCTTCGAGCGCGCCTTCCGAAAATTTAATTGAATTTTTATTAATTTTAGGTCTGGCTAAATTTAAAGTCTCGAACGCGAAGGACAAAGAATTCTTGAAACACATGCATCACATATATTCCACGTCCTTTCTCTTCCACTTGGAATATTCCAAGAAAGGACATCCCTCTCTCGATGATCGTACTCGCTCGTACGCGAATTCCTAAATAAATTGCGTGCCTTCGTACATACGGGCTGGAAACGAACGAATAGGATTGTTGGAGCAGCGTACAGCCTCCGGGGAGGAAGAGGGGAAGGGGGATGTAGGTGAGCGAAGGGGTTGGCAGAGGGATATATAAGCGCGGAGGGGGGGGGGGAAAGGGAAACGCGGGATACGGGACAGGGAGAAAGAAAGAGAGAGAGAAAGATAGATGGTGATAGGATGAGGGCGGGGGGAGGGGGGTAGATACGGTGGTGGTGCCGATGGCGGTGCCAGTGACTCGGTCGAACGACCAGGGGTTTGGAAACCGTAATCGTTCTAACCCCGCGCCTCGACGAACCAACTACCCCTACGCTTCGTACCTGCCCTCCCTCCCTCTCGCTCTCACACCCCCGATGGCCCTGTGGCCGGTCGTGCGCTCGCTATTTATTGCCCGCACTCGGCCGGTTCACAACATAAATATGTTACACCTATGGCCACACCTACTGCCCACGGATCGCGAATTCCTCCGCAACCATCCGGACGTACCGCGAAAAGAATTACCGCGGATAAGCGGATAAACGCGCCGTTCCGTTGTGTTTTTACGCCCGCCGTCTGCGCGTTCCACGCCTTCCTTTTTCCTCTTTTTAACCGTTTCGAGATTTGTTTCCCCGTGTTTCTGACATCTTTTTGTTTTTTAATTTTATATATATATAAATATAAATATATATATATATTTATATATATGTATCTTTTGATAGACGAGAGATGATTTTTTTTTAAAAAAAGATACAGTTGAAATAATGTACACATTCTATGTATATATTTTTGTTAGTAATTGCAAAATTAAGAATATCAATCGGAGGCGCGATATTAACGTTGGAATAATATTATCCAGAATTTCAAATCTGTTTTATAAATGGAAGCTTTCGAGGGTTCTATAGATAGGGCTTTCTGGTAGAAATTCGAGGGATGGACGTAAGAACGAAGAGTCGAGTTTCGAAAGATAAAAGAAAGACCAACTGTTGAATATCGGCCAGTCTCGATCGATCCCTACGCCTATACCCTTAATCGTAAAAGTTAACCAATTTTCTTACTTACGTTCTTGGCGATTCTCTCGGAATTTTTCGATTGCCTCTCGATCCCACTCCACGTTCTTGCCTCTCAATCTGTCGATCTTTTCCAGGCCAAAAAGTACCTCTTCCTCTGATTCCTCGCCCGGACAATTTTTCTCTTCGGCATTCGAGACGAAACGATCCAATATATATATATCTATATATATATATATATATGTATATATATGTATATATAGTTTTTATATATATATATATATACAAGGATCAACGATGACGAGAATAAAGGGGCGAACGGAGAAGGAGGGAAAGAGCGAAAAGGAGGGTATAGAACGCGTTTAGGATAAAACGTTTCGGTTGGAAGGCTCGATTCGCGGCCACGACGCGCAAAAGCTCGACAGCTCCGCGGACGCACGTGCAACTCGGCCGCGTGGCACGTGGTGTTTGTCGGAGTGGCTCGGCTCGAAAGCCGCTCACCAGAGCTTGCAAGCTCTCGAGCTTTCATTGGCCGATGGGTGGAAACTGCGCATGATTGCGGGTGTGGCCAGAACTTAAGGGGCGGAATAAGCTCGGGGTGACGATAGGACATCCCGAAAGGGGCACGTCTTCGTGGGTGTCCACGTTCCTCCGCTATCCCACCCCTAACGTGCTTTTTCCTTAAGCTTCTAACGAGCGTGAGAACCGGCTCTCTCCCGGTCCGAGAGAACTTGCGAACTCGCTTCTTCGATCCCGGGGAGACCCGTGCACGGCCGAGGCGGGCCGGGTGGGGCACAGGGGGTGGCCGCGCTAATTAAGGAAAACTAATGACGTCGAACGTCCTCTCGCGAGGACACTGCCCGATAGAAGTTAATGCCACCGTCGCGGTATTATTCACCCAACTTTTTCTTTTTCTCTTTTTTTTTTTTTCTTAAACGAACGAGGCGAACTTTTGCGCGGAGAGGGATGGAAGGGGGAAGGGGTTGGTATCGGTCGACTCGAGCCGTCTTGAATTTTAACGAGAGAGCGAAGATTCGACGAAGCTGAATATATGAATACAACGCGCATCAACGGAGATCGTAGATTTTTTTTTTTTTCTCGTCGCTAAATTTTTCTCATCGCTTCGAAATCGTATCGCATCGCCCTTCGTCTCGCTTTACGAATTCTCGCATATATTAATCCGCGCGGAGGGAAATTTCTTGGCGCGCACGAGAGCCACGAGCCAAGCATCGTTATCGATCGACGCAACGTATTTTTCTTTTGTAGCAACAGGTGGAAGTTATTTTCGCATTAACGCGAACGAAAAGAAGAAAGCGAAGCGAGCGTTTCTCCCCACCCCTCCCCTCTCCCCCTGGCGGCGTTTCCGACGTCGCAATCGGTTAACAAATCGGTCGGATCGGTCAATGTTCGACGAGATCGCGTATCCGTGGTAAAGCGAAAGTCTAATCACGGCCGGCCGATAAATAAATCGGTCTAGCTAAACAGCGAATCGGTTAGGAGGATGGTGCGATTTCGGGGAAGGGCACGCGACCGATGATTCGCGGAGGAGGGGGGTCAGGGTTGGGGATCCTTCATCACGTATTTACACGGTGTGCTTGCTGATTGCAGCTGCACCAACGGTTTTAATGATTTACACACTCGGAGAATGGCATTTAACCTAGAACCTAGAGAGTTACGTCGTCATTTATCATCGATCGCCGATTACAAACGACTACATCCTCTTTCCACCGTGGAACGAATAGAACGTTTCGCGCGCGATTTCGTAAAATTATTTCGACCCGGAGTAAAGTTGTAACGACCGTGATGACTGTTCAACCGCGTTGGCTAAATCGTATAATGATCCCGTCCGCTGCTCCCGAATCTTTCGCCTCGATTTCTTCTGATATATATCCAGAAACGTCGGGACGAGAACCCGTAAATACGTAATGGGCCGTCGTCTCGACCGGATCGTCGTCGTCGAATTATATTATGACGCCAACTATTGATTGCAATTATGACACGACCTGTGCAAGATTAGCGTGGGTAAGGGAGGGGGGGAAGAGGGGGGAGGGAGCGAGGGACACAGCACCGATCGCTATTTCATAAATTCGCAATGACGCACGGGTTGGTCGTGAGTGACGTGTCATATATCGCGTAACGGCCAACATTTATGCGCACTAGCCGGGCACATAATTGCAATTAGAGCGGAATTCATTTACATCAGGACGTTTCGACGTTCGATTCGTTCAAGGGAGAAAGCACGGATTTACACGGATGGCGCGCGCGCACGATTTATTTTTCGATTCGCGTCGATCCCAGGTGTCCCAGTATCGGTATCCGTGTGAATGGAATAGAGGAGGAACGAGAAGATCTCGACGGTGACGTCGATCCTTCGAAACTTGATAAGGAGAAGAAAGAAAAACTCTCGAGTTGCTCGGATATAATCGGAAATATATACTTCCATCGACAATTCTATCCTTCAAAGAGATAGAAAAAGAGAGTCGACCGAATTTTCGTGAAATTGACGCGAGAATTCCCTCTCCTCCCGGTTGACAAATACCGTTCGATTTTTAAATATTTACGGTGCCACGCTATTTTTCCACGCATCGGCTATTCCATTCGCGATATGGCGCTTCCCCCCCCCCCCCCACCGTATCGATGAGAATTTATCGTCCGAAATACGATTTTATGAAAATTAACGCTGCTTTCGTCGGTCGGATAGATAAATAAATAAATAAATCCCGCGTTTATTATTTTAGAAGAGCTTTCCGCGTTTAAGTGGACTTGGCGATACGCGTTTTTCGATGTACGGGCACCAACATTGGTAAAAAAAAAAAAAACAAACGAACGAACGAACGAAAGAAACTGTTAAAACTCGTTCGAAGAACATTTAGAAACGGTAGATTTAGGGAAACGAGAAAGGGAGGGAAAGAGATAGACGCTCTCGTTTCTAAAAAATTTCATTTCGATTTTTTTAAACGTTCAGCCCACGCTGAACCCGCGTCCAGGATTAAAAGCTAATTCGAGCGATCCAGTTTAATTGAGCGATTAACGGCTAAATAGAGCCGGTCCCTCTCTCTCTCTCTCTCTCTCTCTCTCTCATTCTCGTACCATTTGTCCCTCCGCCCCGCCGCTCGCTCTCACCGATCCTCCTCCCCCCGCTACCACCTTTTAGAACAAATCGTTCGTGATGGTGTCCAGCCCGGTGGAAAATATAATTCAAAGATATTTATGGCTGGATTACCGCTGGAATTGGGTATCTAATATACATGACCGGTTCCACCGGGTCCGGCCGGACTTTAACTGTCCACCAGGGGGTTACGTTTCGCCCTTTTAAAGCGATACCGGGCCCGCCATTACCCGACCGTGAACGCCGCCCAATTACCCGACCGCACGTTAGTGAGCGCACCGCGCCAAGATTCACGTGCGAACGCGAAAATTTAACGAGGCGAATTTTCGCCGGCGAGCCGGCGAACGGGACACGCTCCCCGAGGAGAGGAAACAACGGGAAAAGGGACAAGAGTTTTCCCGGTGATCGTGGAAAAGGATTAGCCGCAATTGATAGCCACGAGCATGGAGGAGCGCGCTCGAACGTGGCGTTACGCGCCGGAACGTTGTCCAACTATTCGCGTTTCGCTCGCTTTCCAAGGTTTTTGGCTGCCACTGTTTGCGTTTAGACCTTAACGTGGATTCGATGCTCGCGTTGAATAAAAACGTGGGGCGAAAAAAGAAAAAAAAGGAGGAGGAACGAAATCGCGGTAAAAAAAAGATGGTGGAAATTATTTGATATCGCCTCCTGCCCTCGGTACATTTCGCTTATTCTAAAATACGCACAGTTTGGAAATAAAAGATTTATCGCTCGTTAAGAGGCGATCGTTTCGAGGTCGTTTAAGGGGTAAAGCGGATAGAGAGAGAGAGAGAGAGAGAGAGAGAGAGAGAGAGAGAGAGAGAAGAGAGGAGCACGGTCGTAGAACGTGCCGAACGCGGAATTAATTAGAAGCAGCTGCCGGCGCGGAGAGACTAGACGCGATCGCGCAAGGGTAATTTTGATCCTGATCCAGAATTAGGGCCAGGGTGTAATGTCCAGTGTTGAACGTTGCGCAGTGTCCGGTGGTTAGTGCCGGACCAGATGTCGCCACGGGCGTGACGTCACTGGTTAACTACCCTTTCGCAACCAACACCACCACCACATGGCATCGCCACCGTCAACCAACCCCCTTCCCCCGCGTTACCTTCACCGCACCCGACCGACACGATATACGGGGATGATTCTGATTAATTACCGATAGTTACACAAGCTGACGCCACGCCGTTGACAACCCTCGTCAACAGCGGCGGACCTTCCCCTCCCCTCCCCTCTCCTATAACCCGCTTGCCTATCGAAAATCGCATATCCGATTAACTTCTTCGAGCCGAGGGTCGAAATCGGTATCGCGAGGTATTTTTCTCTTTCTTTCTTCATTCTTTCTTTTTTTCCTTTCTTTTTTTTTTTTCGAATTAAAAATCGAATCAGTACGAGAAAGATTAATGTTCGAAAGGAGAAAAAAAAAAAAATGTTTTCTCGATAGAGAAAAGAATCCGCGTGATGGAAGGAAGATTTTGAAAATATTCCTCGCGCGATTTCTCGAAAGACGAGAGAAGACAAAGTGTATCCGGGAAATACATAGACGTACGTCAAATCCATTTATCGATTCGTCGAGGTTTAATTCATTCGGAGGGACGCCGGGAAGGATTGTTATGCGAGAAGGGATGAAAACGCGCGAGAGCAGTAGCATCCCCTCGCGAGATGCATCGAGCCACGACCGACCGATCGGACCGCCAATATTTGGCAATTACGAAATATGAGTTTACATTTAATAATTGCGGTAAACACCGGCGGACGCGGCGAGTGGCCACAGGGGGTGGGCCCAACGAGATATGGTCGCACGTTCGTTCGTTGGTTCGTTCGTTGGTTCGTTCGTCGGTTCGTTCGTCGGTTCGTTCGTCGGTTCGTTCGCTTACTCGCTTCCTCGCATTTCGGGTAAATTCCGATTTACTCTCCGTGATAGGCATTATTCGACGCAGCCCGCGACTACGTTTTATTCGCTCCAACACGCCGCGAACCTCTGTTTCCCTTTATCATCGTCCGCCGAGATAAATGCCCGCCGCGTCCCGAAACTTTTTGTTCCCCACCCTTCCCTCCACCCTTCCCTCTCCAATCTACAGGCACACGCTCTCGCGCGCGTTTTGTGAACTTTTCACGCTTGCGTCTGCCTTCGACGCGTGTACATTTGTTTCTCCCCCTCGACGCCTTCCCTTCTTCCCTCCTTCTGCTTCGAACGATATTACGCGACCACCTTCGCGTATCGCTTCGATCAAAGCCGCTGGAGGAACGAGCGGAGCGAAAGGTAGCTCCGTCGAAGTCTCGCGCACGATAAGAGGGCAGGCCTCTCCGCCTACTCCCTGGCGCTACCTTCCCAAATCTGTATACTATTAATGAGAATATGATCGATATTAGCAAACATTCCCTATGGGATATTTAGTGCGCGAGGCAGTTCGCATAGATCGATACCGTATTTGCGATCTGTCGCGGTTATCGACGCCGACGTTTATTCAAATGTAATATCCCCGGCGAAGATTACCTGCTTGGAAAATGTGTCCCACAGGTACGCATCGATTTTCCTTTGCGCCTCGACGACCCGCCACGCTTCTGTTCCGTCCTCTTCTCCTTCTTCTTCTTCTTCTCTCTTTTTTTTTTTCTTTTTTTATTTTCCCCCGTACGCTCGAATTACCCTCCTCTGGACGAGCATCGATAAAAGCCGAGCTCGGTATCGGTTCTGACATTTCCGCGAACTTCCCATCCGAGCGATCCATTTTCGAGACTTTATATAACATGGCGGATTGGTTATTTTTATAAAAATAAAACGCTTTCAGAGGTTTTATTTTCCTCGACCCCGTCCTCGTTTCCCCGTCGAGTATCGTTTAATTTGTCAAGAACACGGAAACAGATTCGCAAGATTGCATAATTGGTAAACGACAGATGCAAGGGGCGGTCTTGAAAGAAAGGTGAGCATCTCGTGCGAGATACGTTCGCGCTATTACGTAAATCCACGGCAGCCACCTCGTCACCTTTTATTCCGTCCCTTCTCCCCCTCCCTTTTTCTGCCTCATAGACGTTCTTCTCGGAAAGGCTCGGCCACGCACACCGCTGTACCCTCGTCCACGGTTTCGCTCGCACAAACGCGCGAGCGAGCCCCCTCCTCCTCCCTCCTCCTCCCTCCATTCGCCGTCCCTCGCCCCTTCCCGCGTCCCTTTCTCCCCTTTCCGCTCGGTGTCCTACACCAGTAGTTCAAAAAGTTCTCAAGCCACTCTCGACGCAAGCTGTTTCACCAAGGATCTCGCGCCTTTTTCCAATTTCTTAAAGAGCTGCGACAATTTATGTGAAGCGCGTTCATAAAGTACCGCCGCCACCATCCCCCCTCATCACCCAACTACCCTCGTGTTCAAACCTCGTAGTCGTGTTCCATCGAAACGCCGGAGAAACCTGGGAACCGAGACCCCTTCTCTCTCCCCGTCCCCTTCATCCCCCTCACTCACTCCTCCCTTTCTTTCTTCTCGTTGGTAGACTTCTTAAAAGTTACTTGAAACTTCGTGTTTCTCGATACTTATTAGCTCGAGACGGTCGATCGACGGCACTCCTCGCACGTTCACGCGTTTCGAGAAAGTTTCGCAATATAGGGACGCGTGCATGCGTCCACCACGATACTTACGATTCCTGATTCCTTTATTTTCTCCAGAGAGGAGGAGGAGAAGGGAAACGAAGCGAGGAATAAAATTCATAAAATGTGAAAGGAGCATGACGTGAAATATTTATACATTTGCTTTTTTTTTTTTTTTTTTTTGGTACGTTGTAAAACGAGAGGATGCGAAAGTTTCCCTAGATATGGAGATAGGGAGAGGTTGTTCCATGTTTGTCCGCGCGTATATTATTTACGTGTAGCGATAACGTAATAATCTTTTTCTTTTTTTTCACGAGAAAACAGAGGGCTAAGAAACTCTCGATGAAGGAAGATCGTGATCGTATGTGGATACTTTAGGAAATTGATTACGGGGGTGGTAAGGGGGTGGCTAGATGGTTTATTGTTCCTCCGCGACGTGGCAGCACCCGTGCCTTGCCACGACGGAATCCATTTTAAAACGATCCTTTAAAACAACTAAACGTTTATCTATCTTCGAACGTTCGATTTCGATACAAATTCAAATCCTTCTTCCTCTCCTACGATTAATATCGAATCGTTGAACCATAGAACGAAACGATCGTTATCAAAAGATAAATCCGAGATCCAAGTTACGTATCTCTCATCGTCCAGATACGTAGATCTTTCTTCGACGAACAAGAGCTTGAAAGCAAGAGACAAAAAATTAAAATTATTATCTATCCCAACGCAGTAAATCGAAAGTAAATATTTTCTCCTAATTTCGTCAAGCGTTAAAGAAGAAAGACAAAAGATCATCCCGCCTCTATCTAAATCGAATGATTTAGAAGCAAGGAAGGAAGGAAGGAAGGAAGGATCGGGCAAAAATGAAGGAAGGAACGGTAGGGGCCGATAACTCTGAATAGCTAATACCGTGATTTGCGTAAGAGATTCAGCAGGTCGCGATTAATCGCGAGACTTAATGGGCGCGCGCTCCTGGCCGCGGGCTAACCCCGTGAAATCCTCTCATTTCGAATTCCCCGGGTAACCAAGGAGAAACCTGCCACGGACACCGTGGAGGAGGGAGCACAGAATGGTGGAATCGCGCGCTCCCGCTCCCGTCAAGAACAAAACCGGACCATCGGGGCGTCAAACGCGGCCGTGCACCCGTGTACTCGCCGTCGAATCGTCGGGTGTTGGGCGGGATGCGCCGATAGAGCCGGCAAAGAGGCTCCCTGCTCGTTTCTTTTCCAATTAAAATTCAACGGCCGTCGGACAGGCCGCGTAATTGGCCGAGATCTCTTTAAGCGGGAAAATTACCCCAGAAGGGCTTGTCGAGCCCGGCAAAGGTTTAACAGCCGGCTGGAAGATGGAAGGAAGGGAGGAAGGGAGGCCGGTCCGGGCCAGTCCCCTCCCCCCCTTCCTCCTCCCGACGACACCCTCGCCGGGGCAAAAATCCTGCCAATAAATAAATTTAAATACATGAATATCTCTAACCCATCCCGGTTCTGCTCCCCGCTGCCCTGATCGCGGGGATCGGGGGTTCATCCGGCGGATACCGATGGATCGGTGACTCGACGCGCCAACGTGATCACCAAACTGGTCTCTCTCTCTCTCTCTCTCTCTTTCCCTCTTTCGTTCGATCGACCAACGATCTCGCCATCTTCTTTCTCTCTCTGTCCAATCGACTCGTTCATTCGAAATTTTTCTTTTCTTTCTTCTTCGAGCAAATTTATTATATATTGTAGAAGAAAATGCGTGCACGCGCAACGAACGGGATCGTTTCGATCGGCAGGGAGAGGAGGAAAGGGAGGGTTGATGGCGGGTAATTAGCGCCACGATGATTCCCCCGTCGATGTCGGGAACACTGCGCGTATCTTTTTTCCCCGGAACGACATCAGAGGCTTGCCAAAGAAACAAACGCGTGCCTCGATTGACAAAGTGCGCGGCGTCGACGACGCTTCGTCGTCGTATCGAGGCGAAATAAATGAAAAAAAAAAAAAGAAAGAAACGAAGAAAGAAAGAGGAGCGAAGAGAACAGAGGAGATCTGCGAGAGGACAGGAGGGGGGAAAAAATAGAAAAGATAAAAAAAACGAGGAGAAAAAGAAAAAAATATTCCGCAACAACCCTTCTCCCCCATTCGACTGCGATCCTCTCCCTTGCCGGAAGCTCGGCTTGCGCCGCTCGCCACTGACGTCACGAAGCGTCTCTGAGCGTTTCTGTGCCGACGCAACCCCTTTTCGACCCTCTCCCCTCGGCCCCTTCCCGACTCCCCTCCCCTTCCTCCCCCCCCCGGACACCGCTATAAAATCATGTAATTAGCTATATACCTCTTGTCCGTATTGCTCTGTCAGTGGCGCGGTGCGGTGCACTTTAGCGGGACGGGGAGGGGTGCAGGGAGGACGAGAGGGTGGGTCGACGTGGAGGAGAGCACGCGGGGGAGCACGCGGGGAGGTGGAGAGTTCGGTCCGGAGGAAAGGGGGACGGGGCGACGGTAGGCCAGGCTGTCGGCAGGGGGGGGGAGAGGAGAGGGGCGCATGAAGTACCCGCTAATTAATACCCTTAATTGCACCGACCCCAGCCTACAGCCGCTGCCAGGGCTGTAGGTAGCTGGAATGCTCGACGGTGAACTCGTTTCAGCCGATCGTCGCTTCGCTTGTCGTCTTCGATGGACTTTGTCGGTGTGGATGCGCCCTCCCACTCGAACGCGGCTTCGATTCAATTCTATACCCCTTCGATCCGACCAGCCACGGGTAAGCTGGTTAGGAATCTTGGTCGGATCTCGTGCTATGCTGAATATATATATATATATACGTAAACGACGTTATTCCTGTTACACCACGTCGAAACGATTGTCGCGATGAAAAATTTCTTTCTTTCCCTTCGTCACTTTAGGAAAGATCGAAAGATCGAAAAGACTACGAATTTTTATCGTTTCCTCTCCTGCATCGAATCCATCCGGTGTGCGAGAAACGAAAGTTCTCCTTTTCGTTCGTTCGTCGAAGGTGTCGACGACGAGGCCTGTAAATCGGCGCGACGATATTTCCATCGTTTGGCGAAAGTATGGCGCGCCCTTAGGTTCATTGCTATCGCGTACGCGTTACGAAGGGACGAGGCTAAAATGTGGACAAAATGGAGAGGGGAGGGGAAGGGACGGAAGGAGGAACGGTCGTCTCCCATATCGACGACGGCGTTAAGTTATGGCGCTATCGTGGCAACATGTCGCCGGTCTTGTTCGACAAACTTTTCAATGTCGATATATATTTTCCGCGGGCGCCCTTTTATGAGCTGTTGAGCTAGTCTTTCGAGCCGCTCGGCCGCCAGCAAACCGATTCAACGTATCGATCTTTCGCGGCCCGCCTTTCTCTTCTCCATCTCCCTCCCGCCACCCTTTGTATCGTGTTCGTTTCTTGCTCTCGCCTCGTAAATCGCCCATTGATTCGGCTAATACTCGTAGGAAACGTTTCAATTTTCCCAATCTTTTGACCTTGGAACGCTGCAAATACTCCGATAAGTTTCCAGCCAGGGAGGAAGAAGCGATAAATTTCGATGCGAAAATTCGCTTGATTTTATTGATTTTATTCACGGGCGTGAAAATCGTGATCACCGTCGATACGATAAATTACGATAATGCGGGGAGATAAGGGTAAGCAAGAGGAGCGCATAAGTTGCAATTCGACAAACAAAACGCGGACCGATGTCGACGGAGGCGGCGCGTTATGGGGCGTTTAACGAGTGCGGTTAACCGACCCGCCGGAAAACACCGATGTCGTCCTCTAATATATACGGGTCGCGTTCGTGGCAAGCCTGTCTGAGCATATGTTGCCACCTTCCACTAGTCTTGGCATCGTTCTTGCCCTCCTCGAACCCCTATTTCTCAAAGAAGATTCTAATAATCTCCGTTTCGCTTGTCACGCGATAAATAATCTCGCGGTAATTGCGCGCTAATTAAACGGGAACCCGTTTTTTTTTCTCACTCCCGCGATAATACGAGATAAAATGTAAACGGAAAACGGACGAGCAAGAACGTTTTTTTTTTTTTTACTTTAATATTTTTTATACTTTATATTTTAATACTTTAATATTCGAACACCTCGAAACCTGGACTATCCTTCGTTTAAATCGGTCGTCCGATTCGATTTGAAGGAAATCGGCGGATTCCATCGATCGTGAAAAACGGAAAGATCTCGTTTCGGGACGAGACGAGGATGAAAGAGTGGGCGGTCCGCGGTGGTCGATCGTTAGAGGATCCCTTTATTGGATGTGAATGTTCACCGACATTTTGATAAATTTGCGCGCACACGCGTGCACGCGCACTTCCAGCAGACGCAATCAAATAGACGCGATTAACGACGCGATCGTTAATTATCGTTCGGTAAATAACGAGAGCGATCGCATTGGCAAATTGTTCGAGGCGCTTTAATTGAACGCGAATTCATTTTCAAGTGCTTCGTTGGTCCGATTTTATCCTTTCCCCGGCCACTGTTTCCCGTAATTGAATTTTTCCCCGCGAGATAGACGCGCGCTCGCCTAGACGTCGTCGTCATCCAACCCGCGACGCACTCGGATCCGCTCCGATCCCCACCCACCCACTACACGGCGAGCCTTACATCCTCGCCCTGGGTGTTATCCTTCCATCGTCGTTGTAACGACGTCGGTGAAACGTGAGACCGATTAAATTTCCCTGGTGCTCGATTGCGGCTTATTGTTCATGACCATGTGCGACGTACCGTGCCCCGACCGTGCACCGAGTTCCAATTTCTCAACGAGCCGGTGGTTGATTATTAATTGATCGTAACGAAACGCGACCCCGGTCAATTACGTCGCGGTCCATTGTCGACGAAGAAAGATTCGAGACTCGCGGAGAACGCAATTACAGGTCGATCGATTGACCGGCCGATCGATCGATCGATCGATCGATCGATCCACGTTTCGCCGTTTTGTTTCTACGGTTGGCTCGTAAGGGGCCGTCTGCGAGATTACCCCGAACGCACCACTTTTAACGGCCAAAGTGAATTCGATTCGCCGAGTTTCCGGCGTGAAACCGAGCCACTGTAACTCCGCTCCGTATATATTATTAACATGTAATTGAATGGCGTAACTTTGCACCGGGTATATCTGTATATACTCATATATATATACATATATATATATATGTATATATATATATATGTATATACACATATACATATATATATATGTACACGTACATATATATATATATATCCTATTGTACGAAGTCGCGTGAGCGCCGCAAGTTAATTAAGAGTCTCTAATGAACCAGCCGCACCGCAAACGACGGCAGCCCCGACGCTGGCGTCTCGATCGATTAATTAAAAATCTTGCACAGCATCGTCGAGGCAGGCGACGCCGCAGACGCCGCTAGCCTCGAAACTTGGCCGCGTCGCGCGTGTAGCCACGATAATAATGGACTGGTCGTTAATCGTGTCGCTTTGTCGTCCGTCATTCGTTCCTCGGAAGCGGAACACCCGAAAGAAATTCCATCCGCCCGCTCTCTTGCTTCCCCCACCCCTACTCGCTAATTACACGGAATCCCCCCTCCGTTGATTCCTTTGGGACGCGTAATTAACAATCGGTACACGTAAACGGCACGATTAATAACAATGCCCTTTACGCTTCGCGGTATGTTTATATTCGAAATATATTCGATTCCGTCGTCGGTGTTATTGTTATCGTTATTACGTACGTACGAGATTTTCGAGCGTTTATTCGAAGTTCAGTGTACGGGAGAGTCGCGTGTCGTACGAGTCGGTGAACGGGCAGCGTCGAGAACGGTTGTGGATACGATCGAGATATATATCGTGCGTGGCTAAAAATAAACGGCGCCGTTTAAACAATGTCCACAAACGGTTTGATCGAGAACGGGCTCGCGCAGTTACGCGAGTGCACGTGGTAATTTTCTGATAGGAGGCGGATTTCGAGAGGGAAATGTCGATGGGTAAACGGGACGTATTTACGAGGAGAAAAGTGGTGGGAAAGTAGTATCGATCCGGATAATCCTATATAATTGGAACGATAGGATCTGGCGAGTTAAGAGGGCTAATCGCGATTGTCACGCGCGACCGGTCGACGAATCGATGCTCCCCTCCCCTCCCGACGTACGTATTACGCGTCACGATTCACGGACAACTCACGACGTCGGGCTGAATCGAGTGTCTCCATTCGAGGACGAAATCTTTTTATCGCTTTAGCTTAGCTGCTCGACCGTTATATTTTTTTATAACGCGCCGTTTTATCGCGGCAATTTCTAACTCGATGCACGAGCGAGGGACGAAGATGGAACGCGGCCCAACCGAGAAATAAGAGCGGCGGGATGGGCGCATTTTCTTATATACATACGGTTGATAAATATCGCGCGTATAAGGTTACGTAATAGGCAAACAGCGAGTTAAACGCGTACTCATAAGTTGGAAAATGGTGTCGTTTATATATGGCGTCGACGATATATTCGAGAAGAGGTTGAGACTGATTTCGAGAAGAGATCAGATGCTCTTGTAATCATTTCTCCAACGATTGTTTACCCTCCTCGGTTATCCTCGTGTCGTCGATTTTCGTTTCGACAAAAAAAAAAAAAAAAAAGAAGAATTTCCAACAAGAAGACAGCGACGAGAGTTGGCGCAACATCGTTTTGTAGCGCAACTCGGGCTAAAAGTCTGTAACGAGGACTGTAACGAGGATCAAAGTGCCGTCGCGAATTATTCCCAGGCAGGCAAAAAGTAAGAACTATACGGAAAGGAGCGAGTCACGAAGGCGAGAAAGGAGGGTGAGGGCAAGGGGGGTGGAAATAAAAGCTGGATGTAGCCTCGTGCCTAAGCCGAGCCAAATGAAGTAAATAGTCCGAATACCAACGGTGCTAATTAGTTATATAAAGGGCTCCTTACAGGCCCGTGGCGCTTGGGAAGCTTATACCGTTAATTAACATACCGAGCAAGAGTGCCAGCGGTGGCGTCACTGCCGAAGCCTTAACGTAAAGCAAACCTCCCTCGAGACCGAAGAAACGTTATCGAAACAACTTTGTCATCAGCTTTTCGTCCATCGATAGTAATACGCATCCACTGTTATGTAAACATTATATTTTCTCGCGAAAGGAAATTATCGTCGTCCTACTTTAACCGATTTTATTTTACCCTCCCCGAGTTAAAACCTCGTGAAAAGAAACGTATTTTTTTTCAATCAATCTCTTTCAACCCTTCTTATGCCCGCCTCGAATCAAAACGATCGTTTAACGATCCAACTTAACGGAATTATATTAGTGTGGCGACAATAGTCGACGCAAACCGACTCCATTAACGGTCCCTGTTTTTCGTGGCTCTGAATATTCCACGATAACGCGGGAACAATTTGTCGATCACGAAATATCTCGATACCGATAGGATAACGGAGGGTCGAGGATAGTGGACGAGGAAAGGCGACGAAGAGGGAGAATTTATGAGCAGCTCGATCCGACCGGTGCATCTTCTCGGATGCGAGAAGTTATCGCGATAACGCTCGGCGACCGTGTCGAATCCACTCGTCGATTGGCTCTTTGTCAGCCGAGCCGCGAAAAGTACGTCGTAAAGGAAGGAAAGGAGCCTCTTTCGGGGCTCGTTCCGTATTCGATTCGTATCTAGGCCGCGGCCCATTCGAGAACAACGGGAACGCAATTATGCGTGTCGCGGGCGCCTCGAATATCGTCGTAAAAACTAAGAATAAGAGGCTCGCAAGAGCGGTTAATACTTCTCGAATGAATCATCCGCGTACCTCGCCGATGAAAATTTAGAAGAAAATCGGAGCGAGGCTTGAAAGGACGATAAAGGGAGTCACGAATAAAAATATTTCAAAATTCGTTAATTCTACGCGTTCGAAGCCACAGGCAAATTTTCTACAAATCTGCATAAAGCCGCTTCTCCCTCCCCTTCCATCCTCTACGTAAGGCTGTAAATTTCGATATTTCGCGTGTTTGAGGAACGGATTTTTTCTGGTCGTGCTTCATGCTTCGCGCCACCGGCAAACGAGCGATATTTATGGCAGGACTTAAGCATCCGTGCCATACGTCCGAGAGATTCCCGTTGTTTACTTTTTTATTTATTTTTTTTTTTTTTATTTTTCACCTCGCTCATTTTTTCTCTCTCCTCCTCCTCCTCCCTTTTAACTACGACGCGGCAAACGATCGACGATATCGTTGTGTTAATTGCACCTCGGATCGGAAATCCGTCCGGAGATGATTATTGAAATCTAGTTACTAGTTCGTACGTCGGGACAACTCGTTACAAGTTGTCCTACGGTCGTTAAATAACGCAGACCGGAACGAGTAACGAGAACGCGATCCCGAAGAGAGCGGTATCCACGAAGAACGAAAGGCGAAAGGAACTCCTTTCCTTTCCATCGTCGCCATCGTCGAAGGACGCCGGAAGTTGCGGTCCAAGGAGCTAACGAGGCCTTGCTTCGCGCTATATAAACTCTTGACGAGCCCTCTCTTCCTTTTCACCTCTCTCCTCCTTCTTCTTTTCTTTCTTTCTTTTCTTCCTTCGTCCTAAACTCTCTCGGGTGTCGTTAGGGGAGAAGGAGACGAACAAGGTAGGCCGATCAAAGTCGATAGACACGCGTTAGAAACGAAGAAAGAGAGCGGTCTGCACGAGAGTTTAAGGTTTTTACGATCGAGGTCGAAGCAGCAGGCTCGCTGTGCGGTCGACACAACGGGGCGGGCAGCAAGAGGCAAACACCACCGCGGCTGCGAGTTGGCATGGATTCAACCCCTCTTCCGTGCCGCCATTTACTGTACCTAAGAGGCTCGCAGGGGTGCAATGATCCTCCGCGCGAGATAGCGACGTACAATCGCGGAGGCACGACACGGGGAGGGGGGATTCAAAAAGCCAAGTTGGACACGTTGGAGGACACCGGCTGCGCTCCCTCGTTCCCCTCCCTTTTCTTCCTTCCCTCCAAGGGGGAACATCGTCGCCGAGATCGGGGACGGGGGACGCGACGCATCCGGAACATCCACGGGATTAACTTTATATAAACCGGGGACGGGGAGGCGTCTGTTGGATAAGATCGACTTTGTTCGACGACGACGACGTCGACGCGTTCAACCTGCGCGAAAATCTGCCGTGAGAATATTTCGGTCGGAGGAAGAAGGGAAACATGGTATAGCGCCCTCTCGTAAAATATAAAAGATGATAAAAACGTAGCTTGTTGGTGATCGAACGACTAGAAGAAAGGAAGGGAGGGGGAGGTAAAGAGCGCGATGAAATGCTCGATATTCGCGGTGCGAGCCGAAAGGTGAGCGATTCCTCCGCGTGCACCGACGCGTATACTCGTGCCTCCGAGGTAATCCTGAGTTATGGCGGATTATATCATCAATTTAGCCGACCAGGATCAGGTGCGGCAGGAGTAGGATCGGCAGCCAGGATATATCCTCGCGCCTGTGTACGCGCGAGCGTACGCCAACAGGGTCCCTTTCCCTCCGCCGTCCGCGTATCGCTCCCATCCAATGTCCCATAACACGACCATAACGCGAAACAACTTAACGCCCTCCCCCTCCCACATTCCTCCACATTCGCGCATCCATATCCACCTATATATATATATATATATATACCCACGCACCCATCGACCCCGTCTTTCCTCCTCCCGATAAACACGAAAGCGAAATACACACGCCGTCCATTTTTTGACACGTGAAATCCCTGCCGCGAATTGGAAAAATATCGCGCGACAATCTATCCGCTTCCAGTGATTATCCCGCTGGTATCACGGGACGACGCTGCATACACGCCCCGGCCGGCTCGATAATGGAGTTGACCGAGACGTATTACGGCTTAATATTACGTCGTTTCCACGGGCCGTCGTCTCGAAAAAAGAAAAAAAAAAAAAAAAAAAAAAAA